>NC_056732.1:1327425567-1327455567 GCF_019279795.1 Protopterus annectens
ATAGGGGCGGGTTAAGTGAGTTAGGGTTAGGGAGAGGGTAGGTAAGTGTGCGATAGTGACGGACCTTAGGGTTAGGGTAAGGTTTAGTGTGGGCTTGTAAGGATTTTGGTGTGCTTGTGTTGTGTGTGTGGTTTGTGGAATGGGGATGTGTTTTGTTTTGTATGGGGTTTCGTGTTTGTGTACCGTCGGTTATTTCGTTGTCGGTTATGTGTGGTTTCGTGTTTATGGACTGTCGAATATGTGGTGTCGGTGATGTGGTTGTCGGTGTTGTGTGGTTTCGATTATGTCAGGTAGAACCATATATATATATATATATATATATATATAGATTGGTAGACATATCAAGCAGTTGGAAAGATCTAAAAGGTGCTTAACAACAAAAAAGATCATGGGCCTAAAGTATCTGAGCAATCAGAAGAGGCTGGTGGCTCTGCCCCTGTATAAACACCAGCAGGACCAGAGACCTGAATCTGTTTTGGCAAATAAAGAAATGATGGACAGACAGATTCCTCATGCAATGATTATCCCTTCTCTGGAATAAACTTCCACTCTAGATGTGGATCACTTTGTTACATTTACCTAACCAAGCTAATGCAGACCAATACACAGAACTGATTTTATATTTTGCTAGTAGCTCATTGAAGTGTGTCACTGTGGAGTTAATTTGCTATGAATCATCTAAGGAAGCTGCATCCTTTCCACTACCCACAAACAAAATAGGACTAACCTCAAACCACATACAAGTACACATGCACACTCCCTGAATTAAGCAAATGCTCAACTAATATGTACAAATAAGCCCAAAATTTGGAAAATCCTACCCACACATGGAAATAACTTTATCTCCCAAACCACAACTAGAGTAAGAAACTTAGACAGGGGCAGCAGGTGTTGAGCCAGGCCTACTTATAGCACTATTACAAGAGGGAAGAACTTGGCTAGGGTTGAAAAGTCCTCTGGGTCATTAGTGTAGTAACCTCTTATGATCCTATGAAAGTACACAAATAGATTCTAATACTGTACATTACGCCTTTAAAGAAAAATGCAACAAAAGTACACTAAATATGTAGTTTGTGTTTCTTCCTCAATGTGCATGCAAAATGCAACATCTGAAAATGAGTAAATCATCATTGGATGGCATAGTGGTGCAGCGGTAGTGTTGTCGCCTCACAACAAGGGGTTCTCCGGTTTGATTCTTGGCTGGGGTTCCTTTTGTGTGGAGTCTGTATGTCCTCCCTAGGTTCGTGTGGGTTTCCTCCAGGTGCTCAGGTTTCCTCCCATGTTACAAAGGCATGCGCCTGGAGTGTTTTGCCCCAGGCCTCCGCTGAAAATTGGCTTTGTTCCAAGTCGGACTTTCCCGGTTAACAAATGGTAAAAAATAAATAAAATAAATTTAAAAAATCACAGTTCAAGGAGAAATCTTTCAAACATAATAAAAGCTGTGTACATACCTGTAATGCTCAGCAGCTGCCAGATGCAATTATATTACTTTGTAATGGTACAGCAGTCTTTTACAATAATGATTATTTATTTTTGAAACGGACCCTCAAAGACCTACCAAGTACCCATGCAACAAAACATTGTCATCATAGGTTCATAGGTAGGTACTAGGCTATCTGCCCGAGGGCATTTATAAGCCTAGCCAGAGTGTGTCAGCTTTCGCCGCCCCATTGATTAATTAACTGAGCCTCTGTCAAGAAGAGCCAATGAAGTGATCTCAGGGGTGTATTTTCTGTTACCCATCCACTCGTCAAGGTTTATCTTGAAGAGTGTTAGTGAGGAGCTCTGCCTAATGTAGTTAGGAATTTTGTTCCAAAGCATGGGGAGTCTCTGTGACAGGAATCTATCCCTCCAGCATGTTCTATTTATTGTTGTGGTGAGGTTTAGCTCACTAGAGCGAGTGGCTCGCAGTGACTTGGATTTCTTTAGGTGGAGCATGTCCATCAATTCTGAGTTGGACATGGCTTTGTAAGTCAGGAAGAGATCACCTGTGAGTATGCAATATGCCACTGAGTACAGCTAGAATTTTTCCAGTCGGGGTACATAGGACATATGTTTGAGACCAGTAATCCTCTTGGTGAGGTACTTCTGTGGTCTTTCCAGCTGTTGGAAGTGTCTTGTGAGGTGCATCCCAAATGCGGCATTGTACTCTATGATGGGTCTGATGAGTGACGAGTAGAGGGGTACTATAACCTCTTTATTTCTAGATACAAACCCTTTAGTAATTAGAAGGATTTCCTAACTACTTTGGCAATATGATTGTCAAAGAAGAGATTACTATCTACCTGGGTCCCCAGATCTCTTATTACCTCTTCTGTATTAAGGGGGCTGCCACCTATGTGGTAATTCATGGATGTTTTGTTTTTCCCAAACGGGATGACTATGCATTTTTTGGCATTTAACTTGAGACCATGACTTTGACACCAGGTGTCCATCTCAGTAAGGCCCTTTTGGAGAATGTACGTGTCAGCCAGAGAGTCAATTATGGCTCCCTGTTTGCAGTCATTGGCAAACTTGGTTAGCCATAGTCCTCCTGTGTTTGCCTGTACTTCTGAGAGGTATATGCCGAACAGTAGGGGTCCCAGGACCAAGCCTTGTGGGACACCACTTGTGAATGGTTTAGAGTCAGACCTGGAGCCCGCTATTCTTACCGTGTGAGTTCTGTCTATAAGTCATTTGGCAACCCATCTTGTGATGTAGGGGTTTATGTTCAGGCTGGTGAGTTTTTCTATAATTCCCGATCGGGGAATGGTGTCAAAAGCCTTGGCGAGGTCAAGGTAGGCTGTGTGAACTACCTTCCCCTCATCTATGGCCTCGGTGACTGTCTCGAAGAAGTCAACCAGGTTTAGTAGGCATGATCTGCCCTTAACAAAGCTGAACTGGGTCGGGTCATCATCTCTAATACATTCTGTGACTGGTCTCCCATCAAAATTCTTCCACTAGACAGAGCAGTTGAATACTTCAACTCCACATTTCTAAACATCCTCAACCAACTAGCCCCCATAAAAACAATTAGGGTACACAACTACCCCACCCCCGGGCCCCAAAAAAAACACAGGAACCTTACTCCAAAATAGGGACGAAGCCTGGAAAACCTGGCGCCATCATAGAACACCCACAACTAGGCAAGTCTTTCTTGAACTTCGGAATAAGGCCAAAAAACATTTAAATCTAGATAATCAAAATTACTACATCTCCCTACAAAAGAAATATAATACCAACCCTCAGAAATTCTGGGCAACAGTAAATAGTATCCTCAAGCCCAGCAAATCAACCACACCACCCTGCAATACATCCAGCTCAGATCTTGACATAGCCTGCAGCTTTAACATCTACTTTACCTCCTCCATACTTAAACTGATAAACAACTCTACCCCCACCAACATCCCCCAATCCCCTGTGACCCAACAGAACATCATCCCCTTCTCACTCAAGCCAGTACAAACAACCTCTATACAAAAATTCTTAACTAAACTCAAACCTACCACCCTCGCTGCCGACAACCTCCCTGCTGAATACCTCCAACTTGCATCCAATGACATAGTCTATCCTATTTCATTACTAATTAACAGATCCATTACCAAAAACACCATGCCAACCCTGTGGAAAACCTCATTCCTTATTTCCCTACACAAAGGTGGCCCCTCTACGAACTCTCTAACTATCACCCAATAGCAGTTCTTTCACCCCTCTCAACGATTCTAGAGAGGTGGATGCATCACCAAATCCTCTCCCACCTCCTCTGCAATAACCTTCTTTCCCCAGCCCAACATGTTATCTGCCCATCCCACAGTACCTCCACTGCCCATCTCAGATTCACCAACACTATAAACTCCTACAGGAACCAAGGTATACTAGTCTCAGCTACCTTCCTTGATTTAGCCAAGGCAATTGGCATGGTATCTCACAAGAAGCTTCTAACCTGTCTCTCTGACCTCAACGTTGACACCCCCACTCTGCTGTGGTTCAAGAGCTACCTAGACAACTGACACCAGTTTGTCAAATGTCTCAACTACCTATCCCCCCCACTCCCAGTCACCCTTGGCATAACCCAGGGCTCTATCCTCGACCCACTTCTTTTTAATATTTTCACCAACCAACTCCACCTAGCTACCACAAAAGCTGATATAGTCCAATACACTGATGACACAGCAGTCATATGCTCTGCACCAAATGTCCAGCTTCTACAACAAAAAGCCCAAATTGTCTTTACTGAAATTGAGAGTTGGCTCAATAACTCAGAACTGATACTAAACCCCCAAAAAACCCAACTCATGCTGTTCCATCCAACCAAACCCAATCACCCCAGTCTCAGAGGCAAAACTCCTAGGAATTACCATTGACCAACAGCTCATATTTAATAAACACATATCAACCACCATCTCTAAAGTCCACAAAAAACTAGGCTCCCTCTACAGATGCAAAAGATATCTAACGTCAGAATCTCGTGTTGCCAAAGCCAGAACTCACCTTCTATCCACACTTCTATATGCTTCTTCCTCGCTAACAAATCTAAATAAAACCAACTTAAATAAACTTTCCACCTGCTACAACAAAATCACTAGATTCGCCACTAATGCCAAATCCCATTGCCACCATTGCCAAGTCCTACAAACCCTACATTGGCTAGAATTTTCCAACCTACTAAAATATCACCAACACAACTTAGCCCACCAAATACTGTATTAGCCTGAAAAAAACCTTGCCCTGAACAACATCCTTAATTTCCACAGTTCTACTAGACAACTACACTCCAGCAACAAAGACTTAACTGAAACCCTCTCTTACAAAAACAACTTTGGTGAATCTCTTTGCCCACGAAATTGTCAAGACCTGGAACAACCTTCCTCCTGAACTTAGACTTCTAAAATGTACATTCTCCTTTAAGACTCTCCTGAAATCATATCTCTTCTCCAACTATTTATGGAACTGCAACAAACCTCCATAAAGCCACATATTACTACAGGGATACATTTTAACAACACAGGTGCATGCTTTATCAGGGTTGCCATATAAACATATTATATGCTGTTCAGGCTATATAACACCCATCTGACTGCCTTTCAGTGTCCACTGTAAATATTGTAAATATTTGTACATAAAGTTCATCCATCCAGCAATGTGAAAGCTGCAAACTGTTATGTTCGTTCTGTATAAAAATGTCATCTTTTATCCAGTAATGGAATATACATTGCTGTTAACCGAAATATCTTTATACTGTCACATCTACCTGTAATTTTTTTTATCTATGCTCTGTTTTATTTTTTTCTCTCATCTCTATTCAATTTGTAACTTTGTATCTTATGTTAGTGTAACTTGAATGCTGCTTCTTTAACTTTGTTTTGGAGCTTTTCTCCCCAGGACTCCGCTGAAAACGGACACTTGCTGTCCAGTTGGACTATCCTGGATAACAAATGTTTAATAAATAATAATAATAAAGCATCTGTCAGGCCACTGCCTAACCATGGCCTACTGTGATGTATACACAAGCAATAATCTGTTGCTAATGGCATTAGCAGTGTCTGTTGTAGAGATGTGGATAGCATTCCCAACCCTCTACTCCTAGTCCACACAAACACAACATGTGAGAGATTCAACTATATTAGGAAACTTGAATCCATGCTCTCTCACACACCAGTCAGTACATATGACAATGAGCAGGTTGCCAGCATGCACAACCTCGCCTCCTACTCCACCCAAACCCACATCACACATACCAACATATGCAGAGGTCCTTACCAGAAACATACCTAAACACCAGAGACCTCCCAAACACAAACACAAGCATGCTACACAAAATATTTTCTCTGCAGAACACATTACACATAATAGCTCATGCACCAGTGTCTCCCAGTCAAATCCTTAAGGCAAAACACAAAATCAAACATATTAGTCCTAGGTGATTCCATCGTGAGACACACTGATGTCCCTCTTACCAGGCTGGATAAGGAAAAGGTTACGGTCAGCTGTCTGTCAGGTTCCAGGATCCACCAAATCACACATGCATTCAAGTCTCTCAACAACAGGTACTGTTATGACACCATCATAGCCCACATTGGTGTAAATGACTTGAGATGTACCTCTCTGGACTGTATGAAGAGAGACATGACTGAGCTCTCGAACTATATGTCTCAGGCAGGTATGTCCCTAGACTTAAGCAGCATTTTACCTTCACCTAGGATGATGCCTCAATATAAACAGAAAATGATTGACTTCAGTAATTGACTTAGCTTCTGGTGTCATTCTAAGGGGATCCACTGTCTGTCAGCCTGGGATGACACGACTGACAGGCCTCGATGCTTTGCCACAGATGGTCGTCATCTGTCACTCCTGTGATTTTGGCTACTGGCTAAGGCTCTTGCCACCCCCATAGTGCCCTTTTAGCAAGTGTCTCAAGGACAAAATTCCCAATGTAAAAATCCCATCTATAAACAACCTCAAAGTTATGCTGCTAAATGTTAGGAGTCCCAACATGAAACTGCACTCACTGTAATCTTTCCTCACCTTGGAAGACACAGACATTTGTGCAGTCACGAAGACCTGGTTCAAGGCTGTGGACAGTACCCCAGCCATACCAGGTTACACCTCCTTCCACATGTTCAGACCTCAAACTGAAGGTGTGAAAACTAAAGGAGGCAGTGTATCAATATTCATTAAAGATAAATACACATCCAAATTGGTTAAACAGTATGATTCCCTGGAGACAATTCAGGTGCAATTAACTGTTGGTAGGGCACCTATTCAAGTCATTCCCAACTACAGGGCCTTCACCATGAATCAGGACACCCACTCTGCTTATTTGGATCTACTTGAGTCTATCAAGATACATCGGAACACCGTAGTTTTGGGTGACTTTAACCACCCATCCATTGACTGAGTAAATTACTTTTAGTCAAATGCACTTGCCCAAAGGTTCCTCAATTTTATTAACACCAGTGCCCTGGACCAGCTGGTTGACACCCCCACAAGGGGAGCCAACATCCTGGATCTGGTGCTTACCAATGGGGGGGGCATTGTAGCACCCCTCACTGTGAGGTCCTCCCTGGTGAGATCTGACCCCAAATCAGTCTCATTCGAAGTAACTATCACATCTGACCCCCCCTCCCACAGCAACAACTAAACTAAAAAACTTCTCCAAAGTAGATTATAAATTTTAGGGGATGGTACAAATAGCTTCACTGCACCTCCACCCTCAGATGGAACTGTCGACTATGCTGAGCTCTGCACCAATGCTTTAATGAGACACCTGTATAACTGCATTTACTCAGCCATACATGATAGGACCACAACAAGCTCCTCAAGGAAGAGCAAACCTGTCTGGTGGGCAACTGCCATTAACAGGCTTTACAATAACAGGAATAAATTGCTGTCTAAGAGTAAGAGGGAGGGAGCCCTCCTAAACTGGAAACACTCCCTCCTCAGCTTAAACAAGCAAATAAGATGTCTTGTGAAGTCCCCCAAAGCAAACTATGACTCCAAATTAGATTCCTTAACTGGCATAATGGTTAAAGTATTTACCTTATATTCACAAAGTGCAGGGTTTGATTCTCACATGGGGTAATTGGCTAGGCTTAAAATGGCCCACAAGGGCAGTTAGCCTAGTACTAACCTATGAGCTCATATACTTATGAACAAAGGACAACTACAAGGCATTCTCTAGTTACATCTGTAACCTAAAAGGAAAGGCCTACATTTGTGCCGGACTGGTAGTTAATAATATCACATATACTCAGCTTGTGGACATAGCTAACCTGTTGCCAGCAGGTTCTGTGAAAAGTTCACTCTCCTGACCCTGTCACACTTATCCCATGACATCCCTACCATCTGTCCCCTACATTGTATGTCTAAAGAGCAGGTCGTAAATGCCCTCTCTAAAGCCAAAAACACAGCATGTATGGGACATGATAACATCCCAGGCTGCATTCTACATGGGCTCCAACATGAATTAGAAACACCATTGTGTACTCCTTTTAATCATAGTCTAAGCACCGGCTTCATACCAACTGAATGGAAAACAGCCGCAGTTATTCCCTTGCACAAAGGTGGTGCATCTACTGACCCCAGGAACTACAGACCTATTAGCCTGACTAGCCTTATCTGCAAGACCATGGAGCGAATCATCATGGACCTTATCAACAAAGATATAGGTAATCCCCAAACACTTGACCCTACTCAGTTTAGATTTGTCAAAGGGAGATCATGCTTGTAAACATGGTGGACTTCTACAAGACAATCACCAAGGCCCTGGATGAGGGAAAATCCATGCCTACAACCTACCTGGACTTAGCCAAGGTGTTTGACACTATCCCCCACTCAGGCATTATTGATAAACTCATGCAACTAGGTATCAACCCTTGTATCCTTAGATGGATCACTAACTGGCTTACTGATAGATCTCATATAGTCAAAATAGGGGAATCCACCTCCAACAGCAGACCTGTAACCAGTGGTTTTCTACAGGGTTCAGTACTGGGACTTCTATTGTTTGGAATCTATTTCTCCAAAGTACAAGCAAAAACTAAAGGTCTGTGGCTAACAAAGTTTGCTGATGACTGCAAACTGGGAGTGGTCATAGAATCTCCAAATTATGTCAACATCCTACAACATGGTCTTCTACAAAGAAATGAGTGTTGCCAAAGTCATGGCCTTAAACTAAGTGCAAAAATTGTATTATCACTATTTTCGGTAAAAGCGATGTTCCTGCTATCACATCAACAGCAACAGCTTAAGTATGCACTCAGTGGTGAGGACCTGGGGACACTTGACAGCTACCTTTCCTTTGACCACCATGTCTCCACAGTGGTAAGAAGGGTATTCTATCTTGCTTATAAGTAAGGGTATTGTCTCCAGAAAAAAGAAGTTATAACCTCCCTGTACTCTTTCCTCATCAGGGCAATAATTGAGTACAACACCCCTTTTGGTATGTACATTTCCAAGCACTGCAGCAAGTGAAGAGACCACAAGGGTTTCTCACAACAAAAATTCAAGGTCTTCAGCATCTCTCCTATGTGGATCATCTGAAATCACTGTCACTTTGTTCTGTTTCATACAGATTACTCAGAGGTGATCTTTGTCTTGCATACAAGGCAATCTCTGACCCTGCTTTATTGGAAATGCAGATTATCCGTAAGTTAAATGGTACATGGGTTACTCGATCTAAAGACTTTAACCTAGTATGTGACATTAATAAAACCTGCTGGAGGGACAGATTTGTCTCCCAGATGTTAGCACACCTTGGAACAGATCCTCACTTCATGTCAAACAGAGCACCTCATTGGCCCTCTTCAAACACAATCTGGACAATTGGATGACTGACCATAAATTCACCCTGGGGTTGCACTTGTGTCCCTCTTGGATAGGGGCAATATGTGCTGATTGTGGAAATAAGGGTAAGAACTTGGCTAGGCCCCTAGGGCCATTAGCCTAGTAACTTCCTGTGATCCTATAGGCTGATGTAAAATTCTCGAACTAACATCTGCCAACACCAAGTTGGCTGCAGTGACAATAGTACCACTATCTATCTATGTTTACATAACACTGCACAGCACGCACACACACACACACACACACACACACACACACACACACACACACACACATATCAAGTGGGTTGGAGTGAGATTTGAACCCCTACCTATCTAGTCTTACACACTACAGAACACAGTATTTAATGCACGTGCAACGGCTCAAGTCTACTTTATAAATGACTGCAGGTCACACACGCACACATATCAAGTGGGCTGGAGTGAGATTTGAACCCCCTACCTATCTAGTCTTACACACTAGAAAACACAGTATTTAATGCACATGCCACGGCTCAAGTCTACTTTATAAATGACTGCAGGTGAACTAATCGTAGAGGACGTAAGTCCTGTGTTGAACAGCTTGGGAGGCCTGCAGAGTTACATTGCTTCTTACTGTCATCTGCATCTAGTAGCCCAGCAGTCAGGTAAGTGTTTTGTAGCCTAGCTATGTGACCACGTTACTCAATTTATGCATATCTGTCTGTTTTCATTTGGATAGGCAAGCCTGTGGCCAAAGTCAATTTGCCCCGTCGATGAGTGAGCACACAACATTATACATTACACAACTTGTTCAGTTGTTGATGTATGTGTGGTGAAATCCAGCAGACAAAGGGGGCTGTAGTGAATGTGCATGTTGTTGCTAGCATAGATACAAACATATGGCTTCAGAATATATGTACATATTCATATATTGTGCCATACATTTTCAAGGTTTCCACATGCTGTCTTAGGGAGATGTGGTATGACTCGCCACTGTCCAGATGTTTGCAGCAAATACACAGATTTGACTCATATTTATGTGTGTTTCACACTAAATTGTGGTTTGCTGTCAAATGTGGCCTCATTTACACATGATGTGAAAGACGACTGCCAGAAATCTGAACTTCAAATGTCAAATAGTCCTACAAATGCAACAGATATTATTATATGCACTTCCACATTTTGTAAGTGCGTTATCTAATGTTGAGCCCTTATTTTTGGTCCTTTGTTCAACATCATATGTGTTGTAGTGCTGCTTTACTCTCCATGATCTGGGTATGTAGGGCAATACAGACACACAGACACACACACGTGTGTGTGTGTGTATAAAAGTGATATATATACACAGATGTGTGTGCATAATATGTATATGTGTATATATAGCTATAGAGAGAGAGAGAAAGAGAGATACACACACACACACACACACACATATATATATATATATATATATATATATATATATATATATATAATTTTTTTAAAATAAATTGTGAGAGGAGCAATGGATTTGTGCTCTGCTTAACTAAGTGTATAGGCATGCACAAAGGTATTTTTGGATTGTTTGCATGTTGAGAGGCAGAGCGCAAATGGGAGACCCATTGCTTACATCAGAGACTTACTGTTCCATAAACTGACTCCAGCCCATGCCTAGCTGAACTCCAGTCGGGGATAACATTTGTAACACAGTGTGACCCCTGAGCTTGTTTCTGCACTGCTGCACTTCACGGAAATTGGCTAAGATGTTTTAAATAGGTCTTATATATGCGGTGCATACCGCAAATGTGTCATTAATATGTGAAAGAGGTTAATAGTACTATAGCACATACAGAGTCACAGTTTGTAAAACACAACTTACTACTACTTCACATCCAAAATATCTGGATTAGAACCCTGAACACCATCACACAAGCTAACTGCCTTAGGCCTTTGAGCCACAGAAGCTACTTGGCATAAAGGGGATCATTCATCACACAATCACCTGCATGAATATGTACATTGCTATTCCTTGGTTACCTAAAAGATACAATGTAAGATCAAATTCTATATTACTGTTTTGAGACTGTTTTGCACACTGTGTGAAATGCTCATATAGCATACATGAGTTACGGTTATGGCACTTACAGGGGAACACTGCTGTTTTGAGGGGGTGGAGGGAACAAAACCTGTGTTCTGCTAAGATACACACTAGTCTGACTATCATTTAGCGTCACTTTCTAACATGTCCCTTGAATGATGTTCCAGTAATCTGTTGCAGTAGGACTGCATGAATATTTCATGCATGAGACCTACTGATTACAAATGGAGACATGATAGTGGAATGTGTATCAGTAGTCCCATGTGGATGTCATTTCTGTTCAAATAGCCCCCTATAATTACTTACATAATGTACCAGGTCCATAGCTACAATTGCATATCATAACGATCCACTAGACTACTGTGTAGGTTTCAGACCTACCTTCAAATGCAGCAATTGACACAACTGTAGTTCAGGACTGACTTTGTCTGATGCAAGCAGTACACAGCCAATACATAGATAGGTACAGGATGCACAAGTTGGCTGGCATCAATTTTAATGTATGTGTGTGAGTAGGAGTAAGGTGTTAGTCCCTGGGTACCTAGGTTGTCAGTGAATGTGCTATTCATTGCCTCTTAGCCAAGCCAGGGTGTACAGAGCATGTCTGCATCTGCTTCCAGGGACATCAGCAGGGGAGTCCTCCGAGTCCTCCTGTGACTGTGGCTGTGGTGACCTAGGCACTGGTAGGGGGCTGTATATCCCTTCCCTTTGCTGATCTTGCTGCAGCTGTTTCTGCAGGATCAGATTGTGTAGAATAGCACATACTGTGAATATCCGTGAATGTGTGGGTGGAATATACTGCAGGGCTCCACCAGATATATCGAGGCACTTGAACCATGACTTCAGAAGTCCAAACACATGCTCTGTGATATTCCTAGTTTGTGCGTATGCCTCATTATGGCATTCTTCTGTGAGTGGGTGTGCATTTCTGAGGGATGTCATCATCCATGGTTCCAGAGTGTAGCCAGCATCCTCCAGTAAATGGCCCTGGGAGATGTTCCCCTATCAAACATCTGGTAAAGCTGTGATATGTGCCAGATATGGGAGTTGTGATAACTGCTTGGGTTGCCAGCACACAAATTCATAATAATCCCATGGGCATTGCACACGACTTGGCAGTTGATGACATGGTATCCCTTGTGTTTGCCATAGATTCTACCCTGCCCACCAGATGATGCCTTGATGTGTACATGAGTGCAGTCTATGGCACCCAGTACTTCAGGGAGGTGTGCTACATGGTAGAACTGCTGCATTGATGGCCCTCACCTCAAAGGAAAGGGGAAAAGATATGTGCTCACGTGCATGTGGGAGCATAGCATCCAGAAATTGGTGGAGTATCCTGGATGCAGATGCTTGTGGCAGCTGCATCATGTCCCCAGCTGGTCTTTGAAAAGTACCTGTAGCAAGTGTCCTAAGGGCTACACATACCTTAGTTTCCACTGGGATGGGTTCTCCCCTGTTAGCTCTGGCTCTGAGTTGAGGGCGGCAGAGCTCAGCAAGTTCTTGTAATATGTCCCTGTCCACATATCTGAGGTATACATAATCAAAGTAGCTATTATTGCTGAGCACAGGGGCTGTCTGTGAATAAAAATTACCATTCTAATGTCCCTTGATCAAGTTAAACAGTAGCCCAGGCATACATTGTGTGAGCAAGTTGGAATACTTTGTTGTGGCCATTTCTTTAAACTCACAATCAGACATCAGAGGTGTTTGATCACAGTTAAACAGTAGCTGACCAGGCTTGGCAGGAGTAGTGCCTAAGGGTGAGGGAACCATATGGTCTGCAAGTGTTTGCAAGTGTGTGTATGCAAGTGTGCGCAATTACATGTGTATATGAGAGTGTGCACAAATGAGTGTAAGCGAATGTATGTTTGTGTTGTGCGGGTGTCTGTGAGTACATGTGTACAAGCATGAATGTGCAGAAGGTTCAGACTCCTACATAAGGGAGGTTCCTCCAGAAAACATAATTTTTTAACTTTAAAGCAGGCATACCATTCGACTGTACAGACTTTTGCGGAATGTTCAGATTTTTAACTCAGTTTTTTGGTTTCTTCCTCATAAAATTTGTCTCATGCAAATCATTGATGATTTAAATCCAGAAATAACGACAAGCATTTGAGTTTCAGAATTTATTTCCTTCGAAAAATGCAGTTTAACTCAAATCCTGTTATTCTAGCAACTTTTTATAAGAGCAATATTTAAAATCTGCCCCTACTTTTTGCCCTTTTTTCCCCATTATTTTAGGCTTTGTCCAGATTTCTTGCACTAAGAGGTTAAGAGGTATTCATAGTTATTCAAGGAAAATATTAATTATTCGTTTTATTGCAATATTCCTTCTTTTGCAGTTAAATGCTGGCAATGTAAAATTCAGCAAATATTATCAGGAAACCAGATATTTTTTATTGCAAAGTAACAACGTCAAGTGATTATAATACACCAGTGCATGGCAGGTGTGGTGGTTTTGACCACAAAGAAACAATATTTTGGAGTGTTTAGTGCTGCACAGGTAACACACTTTTATCTGAGTAATTGTCAATAAATATTTTATTATATCTTAAAGATCATTACTCACAATTCTTAGCTAGTAGAAGTTACTCACAGGGTTTGTTTTCTTTTATATAAATGCATGTTTGGCTAGGTCTTAAGTGATAATTCAATAAAGGTGTTAAAAAGTTAACTAAGCATCAGTTGCCACCACAGCAGGCTGGCAATGTTCTTCAAATGCAGGTGAAAGACTGCTGTGGACAAGATGGTTCCTCAGACCATTCTTCTTGTTCCCCAGATCCCTCTGGTGTAGCAAATACAGTCAATATGGACTGGGGGTTAATAATGTTATCTGCAGCTGTTGGGTCTCCTTAGTGGGCAAGGGAGAACCATTTTGTTGGTGTTGCAATAATGGTCAGGAAAAGTGCCCATGCTTAACCAGAATGTTGTGCCCAACCCTGATGAAGCCATAGCTGTCATTAAAATGTCTCTCAATTTTCATGTCAAAAAGAAACAGAAAACTAAACTTATAGCTTCTCCTGCTCCAGTTTCACTGATGAAGAGTAGTTTATTAAGTTTATCTCAAGGTCTTGTACATGCTATTGGCCTTTCTTATTAGGTGGTTTCTGGTAAGATAAAAAGTGATTAATTTGTTCTTGACGAGATTCAAGAAATTAAATCCAGAGAGGAATGTAATGGTACAGATGTATTTTCCCCCTCAGAATTCTAATTCAAACACAGTGGAGAGCATATTACCTGAATTTCTCTACCAGTGAACCTCTTTCTGCTAGACTATTTCAGGAATGTGCAAGTGCATTCAGTGGGAGAACATACAGCTGTTACAGAAGGAATTTCCAGAACCTTCACCCATTTTCCCAGTTCTGTCAGCTCTGGAGTAAGTGTATGTCACTGTCTGTAATTTTCCTGATACTCAGCCTGCTGCCCTAAAAATGGCAAACAGAGCGCATAATTTTTATACACTCTTCCCAAATCAGTCCTGAACCAGCAGCTATAGCTTTAGTTAATCCAGCTGCTGCCGAACATTTTAACTCTAAGCAATTCCCTTTTGAATAGGATAGTAAAACAACTGTAAGTTTGGATAAAAAGTGATTGCTTCTGTAACTTTAATGTTTATAATTTTGAATTTTCAGGCTCATGTGTTATAGTTTATTCTGACCAACTGCGAAAATATGAGGAATGTTTTATCTGCATTTTCGCCCTGTGAGGAAAAATCTGCTTTGTGTGGTTTGGTTTATTTTATTTTTCATTGTCATTTAAAGTGTGTTTCTGACTGTAGATACTACACCCAGTGAGGTTGCCACTGGTACTGTGTTGAGGAGGTTTACCTGGCTTCATTCTCAGAACCTCCTACAGGATGTAAATATGAGCTTTTAAATTCACCTTTGACTAGAGATTTTGGTCCCACTGCTGCAAAGGTTATAAAAAATGTGATGAGAGGGTTAAGCTGACATATAGGGAATCCCTAAGACCATTCATCCCTCCCTCTCTCAATTTCCCAGGGGTTATTTTGCTCCCTTGTACAACTGTGGCATGAATCCAAACAAAGCAATGTCAAAAATCTGCTGGTAAGCAAACATTAAAAAAATAATATTGTGGAGGCAGGAACCCCCAGAACAAAGGACAGTCAAATAAGTAAGAATGAGTATCCAAGGGGACTTGTCCTCCCTCCCACTCTGGTAGTCTCTTACTCCTTCCAGAAAGTTAAATTCTCCATTTCTCTCTGTCTCTCTTTGGCAACAGGTTGTTTCAGACAAATGGGCTCAGAGACTGATTCAGCAGGTGTACAGATGACAGTAGAAAGAGATCCCTCCTTTGCAGGGAATTATTCCACATCCCTAGACCAAACCCCTCTGTTTGCTCTTGTACTTCAGCACATGCTTTATTGGAGGGGGGTAACAGAAATAGTTCCTTTTTCACAGTGAGGAAGAGGTTTTCATTCAAGAATGTTTCTGATGCCTAAAAAGGAAAATGCCTAGAGATCAGTTAAGGACCTTTTTTTCTTAAACAAGTTTGTGATAGTCCCCAATTCAAGATGCTTTCATAGTACATTCTCTTACCCCTTTCTTCCCCATTTGAGTTTTTTTTTTGGTAACCTTAGATTTAAAAGATGCTTATCATCACATTCCTATCCATTAAGGATTCAGATGTTTCTTAAGGTTTTGTGTGTCAAGATCACATTATCCAGTCTCTTCCTTATCCTTTTGGCTATCCACTGCCCTAAGAGTGCTCACAAACTATCTAGTTTCAGTTATAGCACATTGCAAGCTACAAGGTATCGACAGTTTTCCATATTTAGATAGCGTGCTTATTTATGTAGACTCTTTTTCAAAGTGTCAGGAATCTGTCTCTTTTGTGAGAAACCTCTATTCTGGCTGGGAGTCCAAGAGAATCTCAGTATAAAAAGCTTTCCTTCCATAGGGGAAAAAATACATCTATATTTAGATATTCCAAGGTTTTTTTTCCATCCAGATCTTGCTGGTATTGCCCATACAGACACTATAGACTGGGGGTTAACAATATATTCTGTGGCTGTTGGGGTCCTCTTAGTGGGCAAGGGAGGGGACACCTCAGGATTCCAAGTTTCATGGCATGTATAATTTTCATGATATCTCTGGCAAGACTCTACATGAGAAAGATACAATGGTATCTGAAGTCTCTTTGGTCCCAACACCAACACCCGTTATCTTTTCCGATACCAGTTCTGGGATGTGTGTGAACAGGAATCACTTGGTGGAGACATCAAATACCCTGAATCCAAATCTTTCCCATCCTGCTCCAAAATAGTCACCACAGTTACCTTGCACTTTGCCAGGGGATCAGTGTTAAGGGGGATAAAAGTGCAAGGCATCTGGGACAACAAATACAGACAAGCACATAAATGTAAAAGAGATGTTTGCCCTTTGTCAAGGCACTCAACTCCCTAAATCACATTTGGTCGCCAGGACCACTTCAAGTTGTTATGGACAATACCACGGTGATTTGGTACATAAATAAGCAAGGGAAAACCAGGTCTTACCACTATGCAGACTAGACATGTTAGCATGGACAGTAGAAACTCATTCTACTTCCTACATTTTATCAGAGCAAACCTGTGTGGCAGACAAGCTGAGCAAGACAAAGGCAGACCTTCGTAAATGAGAACTTGATCAGGAGGTCTTCCAAGAGCTGATTCTTCTGTAGGGAGTTCCTCAAGTAGGCCTTTTTCTGCCTTCCCAATGAACAATCAGCTGGCAAAATTCTGCTCTAAGACTTCATGTGAGAAGGCATGGAAGACAGATGCCTTTTCTTTGTCAGGAATATTTCTGTATGCTTTTCCACCCTTTCCACTGATATTCAAGATAATTTCTGAAGATTCGGAAGGAATCCCCCAAGATCATTGTGGTGACTCCTTACTGGCTCTCCCTTCTTTTGGAATTGGTCAGGGGCAATTACCACAGGTTTACTCACAAGACTGGATCTAGTCACACAGGAACAGAGATGAAAGAGGTAATTGGGAGGATATTTATTTGGAGTTTAATGAGTTGGCAGACTTTAAAAACTCCCTGCTGACTTCTCTGTCAGAAATTGGTGTAACTATGGAAATTATTTTTTTGATCTGTAATACAGACTCAGAATTGCCTAGATGTAGTAAGACCTTGCTGAGTTTAATTCTGATGGCAGAGAAAATAGCAATTACTATTTATTTATTTTATTTACGTTTGATTACTGGGTAGTGTCCGACTGGGCAAGTTGCCCCTTTTCTGCAGAGACCCGGGGAAGAAAATCCCCAAAGAAGTAACACGGTTAAACATTAATTACAAAAATGTGAGTGAGAGCCATATAAAAAGCAAAAAATCAGCATTAATAAACAATCATCATTACATCAGCAAATTCAAAACACATTTGTAATTCTTTTGTATTTATATATAGATAAAAGACTAATTGAAAAAGAAAAAGAAGAATCAAAGGAAAGGTGGAAGTGTCATAGCTAAGGAGGACAAGAGGCTAAGTAAGTGAAAGCAGAAAATCAATAAAGGAGGGTAAGAATATGTCAGTCTGGGGGTGAAGAGGAGCATATCCAATGGTTTGAGAAGTATTGCTTTAAGGCCTGTTTGAAGTTATGAGTATTAGTGATGGATAGAATATGTTGAGGAAGAGAATTCCAGTATTTGGTAATTTTGTGGCAGTATAAGGAGTAAGGAGTCTCCTTGTGAGTTATGAGTTTGATAACTTTACGCAACACTTTATCAGCTGACCTAAGTGATTTAAGGTTAGTGTAGGGATGAACAAGATCAGATAGAGCTGGGTAGTTGTCAGGTTTATACAAGACTGCATGGGCAATTAATAGTTGATTTAGTGTTAGTAAGTTAGGGAGTTCTAACTAGTTCAGGTGGTGAAGGGAAGTACAATGATGTGATCTTTGAGGCTGGTTTGAGGCAAATTTGGCTATCTTGTTAGAGCAAGATTCATGGTTATTCAATTCTGTTTTGCAAAGGTTGGTGAATATTTGAGAACAGTAATGTGGGGAAGATAAGAGATGGGTTTTTGCTGTGGCAAGTCTATCATGATTGGTAAGATAGGATTTGGCCCTGTAGAGAGTACCAAGTTTTACATGGACTTTTTTAATTGTTAGTGCTATATGTTTGCCAAACTTCAGTCCATTGTCAGTAGTGACACAGAAAAGTTTTGTTTGTTCGACAGGTTCTATTTTAGTACCACTGGAAGAAAAAATAGAGAGAGGTGGTTGGTTATTTAATATTGAGGTATTTGAAAAGACTATAAGCTTGGTTTTATTGGGGTTTGGTATAACTTGATGGACTGCTAAGTAGTTTTCAATATTATTGAGGGCAGCCTGAGTTTTTACTTGAAGTTCATCAACAGTGGGGGCAGAGCAGATGAAGAAGGCATCATCAGCGCAGCATATTGTATGACTGAGGCAGGTTTACCAGCAGAACTTAGGTCATTAGTAAAAATAATGAAAAGTAGTGGGCCAAGGATCGATCCTCGTGGGACTCCTACAAAGATGGGAAGCTGGGGAGAGAGTTTATTTTCGCATAAGGTGGTTTGTTTTCGATTAGCAAGGTAGCTATGAAACCAGCTTAGGGATTCAGGGCTGAAACTGTAGGAGCAGTTAACAGAATTGTTACTGTGAAGAAGGTATAAAACTCAAATATCCAAAACACCAAATACCACGTTAAGAAACTAGTTTATTATGAACAAGCAAAGCTTTTGGATCTACACCCTTTATCAATGCTAATACATCTATACATTTAACTATTTAAATAGGAGCACAAAACATCATGTGACTACAGCCAGCAAATAGGTTCATAGGTTGGTACTGGGCTATCTGTCCGAAGGCATATATTAGCCCAGCCACGTTGTGCGGTATTCACCTCCCCTTTAATCACATGAATACAACCTAAAATGACACCACAAGGTATCAGTATAACATTTTAAAATAGTAATAAAAATTTACAAAATAGAAAATAAAAAATAAACAGAAAATCAAAAAATAAAAAAAAAACAAAGTTCACTATTTTGCAACTTCAGTAACACAGGTTTAAGAGTAACAGCAGTATTAAAGCCTGGATATTTAACAGCTGCTAACCTCAATATCCAGTCATATTCTTTATTCTCTAATACATTATTGACATCACCTCCCCTTATATCCTTATAGACTATTTCTATAACTCTAAATTTAAACTTATGAGTATTACCTTTACTAATAATGTGTCTACTTAGCGCATTTGTTTCTTTTCCTCTCTTTATATCAGATTTATGCTCTATCCCTATGTCACAAGATGGGTTGCCAACTGGCTCACTGACAGAACCCACACTGTAAAAGTTGCAGACTCCAAATCTGACCTCAAAGCAGTGACAAGTGGAGTACCACAGGGTTCCATCCTGGGACCTCTCCTGTTTGGTATCTACTTCTCTGAAGTACAGGCTAATATCAAAAGGCCTCTGGCTAATGAAGTTTGCAAATGACTGCAAACTAGGAGCCATAGTCAAGTCCCCAAATGATGTGGACATCCTACATTAGGGCCTCACTGAGCCAGATGCCTGGTGTCAGAGCCATGGCCTCAAGCTCAATGCCAAAAAGTGCAGTGTCATCCCCTTTGGTAAAAACTCTGTACTCATGAACGACCACATAGGCAGCAATCTACGTAACACCGAATGTGTGATAAGAGACCTTGGGACCCAGGTGGACAGTAGTCTCTCCTTTGATAGTCACATTGCCACAGTAGTCAGGAAGTCCTTCTACGTGGCACACCTCATCATAAAAGGGTTCTCATCCAGGAAAAAAGAGGTAATTGTTCCCCTCTACTTGTCACTCATTAGACCCATTATAGAGTACAACGCCCCTTTTGGAATGTACCTCAGAAGACATCTGCAGCAGCTGGAAAGGCCACAGAAGTACCTCACAAAGAGGATTACTGGCCTCAAACAAATGCCCTACACTGATCGCCTCAAAAAACTCCAGCTTTACTCTGTAGCATATCTCCTACTCCGAGGTGATCTCTGCCTAACATATAAAGCTATGTCAAACCCAGAGCTGTTGGACATGCTACACCTAAAGAAATCCCAATCCCTCCGAGCTACACGCTCTAGGGACCTAAACCTTGTCACCGCAATAAACATGACACACTGGAGGGATAGATTCCTGTCCCAGAGACTTCTTATACTCTGGAACAAGCTACCCATCTATGTCAAGCAAAGTTCTTCATTAGCATTCTTCAAGAAAAATCTTGATGAGTGGATGGGAAATAGGAAATACACCCCAGGGATCACTTCTGTGTCTCTGCTGGACAATGGCACAGGAAAATAACTTTCTTGGGTGGCATAAGCTATGGAACCTTGCTGGCTAGGCTTACATAGGCCCTTGGGCCAATAGCCTAGTACCTACCTATGAACCTATAATGCGCTCTTTAAATCTTCTTGTGGTCTTGCCCACATAAAATGAGGGGCACTAATCACAAGTAGCTAAGTACACAACGTTTACAGTATTACAGTTAGCCAGCAATCTAAATGTATAGTGTGTACCTGTAATAGGATGCACAAATAAGTCACTACCTTTACCTAATATATCAGTACAGCACGTACAACTCATACAGTTGTAGGTCCCTACTCTCATTTCTGGTTGCCGCTTCACTGTAGATTTAAAAATCCTTGTAACATATCATATGATAATAAGGTTAGATATATTACTACTTTTAATGTTAGAAATAATATTGAAAACAATTGGCCAATTTTAATGGCTGCACCTGAACTTAGAGGAATTTTAGATAAAAAAAAAAAAACTTTTTTCATATAGAAATACAATGAATTTAAGGATTTTAAATCAAAAGTGAAGCGGCAACCAGAAATGAGAGTAGGGACCTACAACTGTATGAGTTGTACGTGCTGTACTGATATATTAGGTAAAGGTAGTGACTTATTTGTACATCCTATTACAGGTACAAACTATACATTTAGATTGCTGGCTAACTGTAATACTGTAAACATTGTGTACTTAGCTACTTGTGATCAGTGCCCCTCATTTTATGTGGGCAAGACCACAAGAAGATTTAAAGAGCATATTATAGAGCATAAATCTGATATAAAGAGAGGAAAAGAAACAAATGCGCTAAGTAGACACGTTATTAGTAAAGGTACTACTCATAAGTTTACATTTAGAGTTATAGAAATAATCTATAAGGATATAAGGGGAGGTGATGTCAATAATGTATTAGAGAATAAAGAATATGACTGGATATTGAGGTTAGCAGCTTATAAATATCCAGGCCTTAATACTGCTGTTACTCTTAAACCTGTGTTACTGAAGTTGCAAAATAGTGAACTTTTATTTATTTATTTTTTTTGATTTTCTGTTGATTTTCTATTTATTTTTTATTTTTTTATTTTCTATTTTGTAATTTTTTCATTACTATTTTAAAATGATATACAGATACCTTGTGGTGTCATTTTAGGTTGTATTCATGCGATCTGCTGGCTGTTGTCACATGATGTTTTGTGCTCCTATTTAAATAGTTAAATGTATAGATGTTGTATTAGCATTGATAAAGGGTGTAGATCCAAAAGCTTTGCTTGTTCATAATAAACTAGTTTCTTAACGTGGTATTTGGAGTTTTGAAACTGTAGGAGACCAGTTTATTGAGAAGTATTTGATAAAATACAGTGTCAAAGACTTTTGACATATAGAGGAACATGGCAGAGACAAGCTGGCCGTTGTTTTGGAGGTGATTTGTGGTATGGGTAAAACTTACAAGGGCTGTATTAGTACTATGTCTGGGTCAAAAGGCATGTTGTGTATCAGATAAAAGGTTGTTCTTCAGAAAATAGTCTAATATTTGTTTGTGTATACACTACACTCAAGTCAGAAACCACTAAAAATACCAAAGAAGACAATCAGTCACATACAGAGAAAGAAAAAAAAATAAAATCTGGGTACTAGAGAGGTAATTAAGGCGGAAGTTCTATGCATAAAAGGCTGAGCAGAGTTCGAATGTTGACTGCTAACCTCCTAATCTACAGGTAAGTAAAACTTCATGGGAGAGTAAATAAAATAAAGCAAGAAGGAAAAGGTTGGCTTGAGAGCAAAAACATGGGGAGGAGACAAAAGTGAGAAATTGGAGAGGGGAATGGAGCTAAAGAAAGGTGGGTAGAGAGTATCAAAGTGGGGCTGTGGCAGGGAGAAGAAAAACTAGGTAAGATGAGGCTAAGGAATTAAAGGGGCACTATCTTGTTTCTAAAATCAGTTGATTGCTAGAGTACTTTGTTTACATTTTAGTGCTGTGTAAGTCACATGTTCACACAGAGGCAGGATTTTCAGAGAAGCTTGTTAGCATACTGCAGGTTAGGGGTGGTCATTCTAGGAAATGCTAACAGTTTACAGTATGTCCATTTGTATTTTTCTTCCCCCATCCATATGCTATTAGATTACTTGAATGACTGGTTTAGCCTCAGCCAGAGATGCAATCCAGCCACACTCAGATCTGCAGCATTTGCAGCAGTGAAATTACATATTTTTTAGTATGTGCTTGTTTTTTGTGAAACTTAGTGAAATGATTATCCCAGTCTAGGCAATTGTATTTTCTTTTGTTTCGTTTTGCTTCATGCTCGTTGCTACATGCCCTTTTCCCTTTACTGGTAATTATTTTTCATATGGTCTGCAATATTGTTGCTTATTAGTGCATGTTCTCATGCAGACATACATTTATAAAACAGTTTCCCTCATTTCACAGGACAGCATTGCATCTTGGAAACAAATCCACTTAGTTGCAAATGTCCTAAGATTTTAGAAGAATAAAATCTTATAAAGTTTTAATAAAAAAACATGTCAGACAACTTTGAAACTGAATCTTGTTACGGTACTAACAGTATTTTACCATTAACTGACTCTCTTCAGGAATCACACAGTAACTGTTTGTATTGGTGTAACTGTTTTTAGTCTCCTTTTTGTTGTCTAATAGAGCTGAATATATGTTACTGTTTGTGACCCTTCCAGCTTGTAGTGAAATATTTTGTCTAGAGAGGCCTGGCTTTTTTTTTGTGGCAGAAAGTAAATCGGTCTGGTTTAATCTAGATAAAAGCATTATTGCAAAACTGTTATTTTTGATTGGATAACTGGGCTGGTTTCTGTTTCTCTGCTTTTAATAGCCAGTGCTTTAAACCTGAAATACGCCTTTGCTCAAACTGTTCAAAGCTGCAGAGAGACTGGCCTTTTGCCCTGCTGTGATATTAAAAAAAGATAAGTGTTTATTTTCAATTGCCTTCTGCACTTCTGTTTTACTACATATCTCTGTAATCTGTTCAACTGTTTTTTTCCCACCCATCCACCTAGTTGTTGTGGTAGTCTTAAATCTTGGAGGCTTTGAGGTGTCTGCCCCTGGTATAAAGTTGATACTGGACACTCCCCCCAGTCACATTACATCAGCTCATTCTACTGTTTATAGTGAGAACTTAGTAAAGCCCCACCCCTTTAACTTCTGAAGATTGAATTATCTCATTATCTTCTGTCTCTTCACTTTCTACTGAAAAAAAAAAACAAAAAAAAAAAACTGTACCTCTTTCTACTTCATTTTATTACTGCTTGTTGGCAGCCTCACTAAATTGATGACAGTATTCTATTGAATTGTTGCTTTATTAGTGCTGTCTGTTACTGTTGTGATTTGTGAGCTTTCAAAGCAATCTAATGATTAACTATATTTCATTGCTATCTACTGCAATTAATTACTGTCTAACTACATTTTACTGCATTTCATTGATGTTTAACTGTATTTTATACAGCAAGTGCTATTCTTTTGACTATAAGTGAGTATTCTGTGCTTCATAGTCTAAATACAGATCTGCAGCACCCAGAGTTTCAGCTGCATAATTTTAAACCCTTTTTGAGATATTCCAGCTACAAGTTAACTGTTTTTTCTGTAAAAAAAAGTTCTATGCTTGTTTTCCATCTTTCCTGTTACTAGAGTAGTCCAGATACAGACTTGCTGTATCCAGGACTGTTTTGGAAATTTCTGAGTTCCCCAGACCTTTTTGTGTTAGAAGGAAGGCTTCCAGTTTATCAGTGGGAGTGGTAAGCACTAGGTAGCCTATCTACCACAAGAGGAGTGGTTTCTGGCTCTGAGATTATAGTTTATTGTCCATTTGGGCAATTTTTCTATCCCTTTCAACTTTCTGGATTAAAAGCCCATGTTTGCATGGGTTTGGGCTTGTTTAAGCTCTGCGAATCCTGTGTTGGCATCCTGCAGACTACAAGAGCAACAGAAAGGAGAAAGAGAGACTTTAAGTGCCTCCATTTTGATTTTTTTTATTATACTGCTTTCTGCACTTGATTTAAGTTTTTTTCATTTAACTGCATTTATTTTAACTGTATTTGCTTTAATATTGCTACACACTCAAGTGTGCTAGCTGGTCATGAGGAAAAGGTCAACAACTGCACCACACCACATGTAACACACAGCCCTCCAGAACACCCACCATCACAGCCTTCATGTAAAAATACAAACCACACACCCACCTTCGCAGAGGCTCTCAACAGAAATCTAGCCAAACAGCAGAGACCTCCAAATGCACTCAACCAGCACAACACAGCACAAACCACAAGACACATAGCTCACTTATACAGTGTGGCCTTCAACCTAAGCCCCTAAAGCAAAACAGCTTGCCCAATACAATAATCATAGGTGACACAATAGTGAGGCATGCTGATGTCCCACTCACTAGGTTAAATAAGGAGAAGGTAACAGTCAGCTGTCTATCAGGTGCCAGAATCCAACACATAACACACGCAATCAGGTCACTCCACAACAAGTACAAGTATGACTCTGTCATTGTCCATATGGGTGTGAATGACCTGAGATGCACCTCCCTGGACTACATGAAAAGAGACATGGTGGAGCTCTTAGATTATGTGACCCAGGCAGGTATGACACTAGCCCTGAGCAGCATCCTACCATCACCTAGAATGATACCGCAGTACAAACAGAAAATCATTGACTTCAATAACTGGCTAAGTTTCTGGTGTCATTCTAAGGGGGATACAGTATCTGTCTGCTTGGGATGACATGATTGACAGACCTCAATGCTTTGCCAGAGATGGCCTGCATCTGTCACCCCTGGGTTCCTGGGTACTGGCTAAGGCTCTTGCCACCACTATAGTGCCTTTTTGGCGGTGTTCCAAAGACCAAATTATCACCATAACAGCTATAAATAAATGCAATCTGAGGGTCATGCTGCTCAACGCTAGAAGTCTAACTCTCAAGATGCACTTGTTCAAAGTACTCCTCAAAATGGAGAACATTGACATTTGTGCTGTAATGGAGACCTGGTTTAAAGCAACAGAAAGCACCCCTGCACTACCAGGCTATAACTCATTCCACACCTTTTGGCCCCAGGACATGGACCAAAGCTCCAAAGGCGGTGGTGTCTCCATATTCATAAAAGATATGCACACCTCCAGACTAGTAGCCCAGCATAACACATCTGATATACTCCAGGTACAACTAACACTGGGTAAGATGGTGATTCAGGTCCTAGCCTGCTATAGGTCCCCAGCCATGCTCCCAAAACTCTCACTACACATTCCTAAGCACCCTGCAAACTATTAAGATCCAACCCAACATTCTCATAGTAGGTGACTTCAACTACCCCTCCATCAACTGGGAAAACTACTCATGCATCAATGCACTGGCCCAACACTTCCTAGAATTCATCAGTTCCAATGCCCTGGACCAGCATATTTTTACCCCCACTAGAGGAAGCAACATCCTTGACCTGGTTATTACTAACATGGGCAGCCATTGCTCTACACCAATAGGCAATTCCTCCCTGGTTAGATCCAACCACAAACTAATCACCATGGAAATCCACATCTCACCCACACCCCCTGCAAAGGTATCTACCATGAAAAACCTGGCCAAAGCTGACTTTGGACTCCTAAAAACAGAGCTGGCTAACTTCCCAGCACCCATGCCAATGGAAAATAGATGCATGACTGCTTAATCATACATTAATGCACTGTACAAGCATGTACATAAATGCATGGAACTAGTCATACTCAAAAGTACCAAGACGCTCTCCTCAAAAAAAAAAGAAGCTAAAATGGTGGTCCCCTGCCATTAATAAACTCTACAACAGAAGGAAGAAACTGTTGCAGAAAAAGGTGAAGTCCCAAGATTGGAAACATTCTCTTATCAGCCTTAACAAAAAGATATGAGATCCCTCATCAAAAGCTCCAAAACCAGCTATGAAGGCAGAAATGTGGCAGACACTAAAAATAACTACAAAGTCTTCTATGGTTATATCAAGAATCCCCACAGCAATACCCATATTTGCTCTGAGTTACTGCACAATGGTACCTCCTATACTGAGCCAACAGATATTGCCAACATACTGGCCGACAGATTCAGTGCCAACTTTACCCCTGTCTCCCCCCCAAAGGACCAATCTCAATACCGGAAGAAAGCTAGGCACCCAGCATTACTGCAGCACAGTCTAAAGCTGCATTGTCCAAGGCCAAGAATACAGCTTCCATGGGACCAGACAATATCCCTGGCTGTATTCCACATGAATTACAAAGTGAACTGGCACCACATCTATGTGCCCTGTTCACTCACAGCCTCACCTCAGGTTTTGTCCCTACCGAATGGCGTACTGCTACAGTCATCCCTCTCCATAAAGGAGGAGCGACTACAGACCCTGGAAATTATTGCTCCATTAGCCTGATGAGTCTGATATGTAAGGCTATGGAGCACATCATTATGGACCTAATTAACAAGGATATAGGGAATCTCCAAACTCTAGATCCCATGCAATTTGGTTTTGTGAAAGGTAGATCATGCCTGCTCAACCTGGTTGACTTTTTTGTGTCAGTCACCAGAGCTGTGGATGAAGATAAGGCAGTTCATGCAGCCTACTTCAATCTGGACAAGGCCTTTGATACCATTCCTCACTCAGGAATTATTGATAAACTCAGCAAACCAGGCATCAACCCCTATATCATTAGGTGGATTGCAAACTGGCTCACAGATAGAACCCACAGTGTGAAAGTAGCAGACTCCAAGTCATACTGCTGACCAGTCACAAGTGGAGTCCCACAGGGATCTGTTCTGGATCCTCTCCTGTTTGGCATTTACTTCTCAGAAGTCCAGGCCAACATGGAGGGACTCTGGTTGACCAAGTTCACAAACGACTGCAAGCTGGGAGCCATTGTTACCTCCCCAAGAGATTCAGATATCTAACAAAAAGCACTCACTGAGACCAATGACTGGTGTTAAAACCATGGCCTTAAGCTTAATGCCAAAAAAAAAGGTTGTCATCCCCTTTGGGAAATACTCAGTTCCCACTAATTATCACATTGATGGGAGCCCACTGAACACTGAAGGAGTTAAAAGAGATCTGGGGACACAGGTTGACAGCAACCTCTCCTTCAGCCACCACATTACTACTGTGGTCAGAAACTCCTTTTATGTGGCACATCTCATTACCAAGGGTTTTGCATCCAGGAATAAAGAGGTCATCATTTCTCTCTACTCTTCCCTCATTAGACCAGTTATAGAGTACAATGCTCCATTTGGCATGTACCTCACTAGACATCTGCAACAGCTGGGGAGGCCACAAAAGTACCTCACAAAGAGGATCCTAGGCCTTAAACATGTCCTACATAGACAGACTCAAAGAAGTCCAGCTATTCTCTGTCTCATATTGTCTACTAAGATGTGATCTCTGCTTGACTTACAAAGCCACGTCTGACCCAGCTCTGTTATAAATGCACATCTAAAGAAATTCCATTTCCACAGGTAGCAAGAAAAACCAGCAGGAATTCAAAGATAAAACCCAGTAGTTTAATCCAAATACTTAGTGCTTTTGTTGTTGTGTTTTGGGTTCCTGGTTTTATGTCCATACTTCTCAAGTGTACCTTATTATGAGGAACGTACCTCATTTGGGGTCTTAAAAAGTTCATGTTCCTCAAAGTTCCTCAATGTTCCACATTGAAAGACCCTGTCACGCATTCAGTGTTAGGAATTTTTTTTAAGTGAAATCCATGGTAAATAAAAATTAATCATATTAATTCATTAAAAGATCTTCTTTATAAGTAAAACCAGCATATTTTAACCATCCTATGGCATTCCTAGTTGAAGTTGTTAGCAAACCATTAGTATGTGTTCCACATTTTGCCCATTTGTTCCACATTATGATGGCTAGTATTCCTCATTTTGGAGATGGAAAGTTGAGAGCTATGTTTATGTCACATCTAAAGAAATCCCAATCCCTCCACACCACATGCTCCAGAGACCTCAACCTCATTACCAAAATCAGCAGAACATGCTGGAGGGACAGGTTTCTGGAATAAACTTCTCATACATGTCAAGCAGAGTACTTCACTGGCCCGCTTCAAGAGAAATCTTGATGAGTAGATGGGAAATAGAAAGTTCACCATGGGGATCACTCCAGTGGCTCAACTTGATAAAGGCACTGGGAGCTAACGTCAGGTGGCACAATGCCAGGGCACTTCTATGAGCTGGGCTTGTAAAGGCTCCAGGTCCATTAGCCTACATAACACCTATGAACCTATAAACCTATAATACTGACTCCATCCAAGTGAATTTATTTTCTTTTTCTTCCCTGCACTGTGGTAAAATGTTTGGATTTTTCACTCTTTTCCTGAATATTTGACTGCATTAGAGTTACACTGGTTACCATTTGAAAGTTGAGGCAGATGTAGTCTTTGTTTTCCACTATATTTTCCTACTTGTGTGCATAAGTATGTATGCAATATGTAATCTAAGTTTATATTCATGTGGATGTAAAACCACAGCCTTGCTATGTCTTACTAACCGGCTTGCAATTCAAGGCATTCTTGTATATCTGTCAAATTTGTATATGTTGGATATGTGATAATGCATGTATTTTATTAAAACTTTGTGTGCAGTGCACACTTGTTTAAGTGGTATGGTTCACTGTTAATACTGGAATGCTTATAACTTTTCTCAAACTTTCCTCTTTTGTGACTCAGATGGCTGTGTTGATGAGACCATTTACCCCCTTCTCAAGACGGAAATAGATATTAATTTAAATAAATAAATGCATATGACATGGGTCATTATGTTTTATCATATTTATTGCTTTGCTTGTTTAAAATGTATTTGCTGTATATCTTTGTTTCTATAGATCCACATATATTTGTATGTCTGCACACGCGCGCACACACACACGCACATCTGTCTCTACATTTGTATGTGTCCCTGTTTATGTATACAGATGTACACACCTGTATGTGTGGTGTGTTGGTGGATATACACACACACACGCATACATATATAAAGCTGTCTCTCTGTATTTGTCTGTGTTTCTGTTTATGTATACAGATGTAAACACCTGCATGCATGGTGTGTTGGTAGATGTATATACACACACACACACACGCACACACATAAATCTGTCTGCATTTGTGTGTGCCTCTGTTTATGTATATAGACATACACACACCTATATGTGTGGTGTGCTGGTGGACATATACATATATATATGCACATTCTCATACACATATATAAATCTGTCTCTGTATTTGTGTGTGTCTCTGTTTATGTATATAGATGTACACACCTGTATGCATGGTGTGTTGGTGGATATATACATACACATTCTCAT
>NC_056732.1:1327460567-1327478067 GCF_019279795.1 Protopterus annectens
AAGACAGAATCCATGTGGCTCTGAGATGATCGGGTATTCCCCAGCAAATACCCTCTACCATTTCTCTTCCAACTCTCACTAGAGAACAGGCCAGTCCTCACCGTCATCTCCACATCTAAAAAACATTGCATCAGTGGGCCCTAATAATATGCATGGATGCCTTTTTAAATTTCTCCAAGTCTTTGGGGTTTCTAATATTTTGACAGGAATGGACCCCATTTCTAAGTCAAAGTATGATTAAAGTTAATGAACTTAGTGTCTTTGATGTTAACCAGAAGTGCCCTTCGCATCACCCGCAATGTGCCCAGCAATGACTCCTCCTACAATTCATATGGAGCTACATGTATCGGTAACATATTTAAGTACGACTGTAAATTCTTTTTTTATATGATCTGTTGCTTCTATTGCAACTAGAACTGTCTGGGTGTCCTTCTTCCACATTGCCCTTGCTTCTACCTGAAAATCCTGGTATGTTATGACTTTGTTTCTCCCTGTACATAAGACATTGTAGTCACTGGGTGTAGCAATTTCAATGATCAATGCTACTTTTGTCTTCTTTTCATGGACCACTATATCTGTTTTTTTCGCATCTGTTTTTTGAACTATTGGTGATGGGTGATCCCATGTGATATAAACTTCATTTTCTATGATGCCTTGTGGCTCATGTTTCAAGTGGTTTTCAGCCACTTCAGTACCCTAATGTTTGCACAATCCCCAGTGCAACAGTTTTGCCACATTATTATGCCTTTCAGTATACAGTTCTTCTGCCATTAGTATATTACAACCAGCTACAAGAAGTGCGACTGTTTCCAATTCTTTTATAAAAAACCTACATTTCTGGATTTCTCTGACATGTTCAATGGACTTTGTAAACCAACATCCACTATCAAAAACAAGCCACCTTGGTGGATATCCAGCATCAACAAAACTTTCAACAAACACAGACGTTGCTGTCTAAGAAAACTAAGGCAAGGCGCTAACAATGGAAAAGGACCCTCCTCAGCCTCAACAGGCAAATATGACATGTCAGATCCTCTAAGGGTAACTTTGAGAAACACTTAGCAATCACAGCCAAGGATAACCATAAGGCCTTTTACAGCCATGTACATTGCCTAGGGTCTATATTAGAACATCGAAGTTTCAGAACTTTGAATGTTCTAATATCGAACCCTATTCAGCAAAAGCTGAAAACATCGAACATACAGAACAGCAATTTTTTTCCTAGGGAAAATGTTTGCTGTTCCAAAACACATACACACAACACAAGCACACCAAACAAACAGCAATCCACACACATACACCTAAAATCTTACACCTAAACCTACACTAAACTATAAACACACCACTAACTATCCACTTACCTTAACCCAAACCCTAACCCTAAGGTCCATCACTATAGCACACTCACTTCACCTGTGCCCTAATCCTAACTCACCTACCCCGTCCTAACCCTCACGTCCACACAATCACAAACTTATCTGACCCGCGCCCTAACCCTAACTCATCTAACCCGCCCTAACCCTCACATTCACACAATCGCACAGATACCTAACCAGCACCCTAACCCTAACTAACCTAAACCACACTCAGTCGCACACTTAGCTGAACCCAACCCGTAACTTTCCACCACAGCACTGAAAATACCGAAGCAACAGAAACGGACAACCAAATTCTTTCCCTAGGAAAAAATTTGGTTTTCTGTTGCTTCGATATTTTCAGCTTTCGCTGAATAGGGGTCGATATTAGAATATTCGATGTTTTGAAACTTCAATGTTCTAATATAGACCCCGTTGCCTAAAAGGTAAGACCCAAGCATATGCCGAGCTAGTGAATAACGGTATCACACATGCTGATAATGCAGTGATAGCAAATAAGCTAGTGGACAGATTTGGTGAAACTTTCACCCCTTTATCCCCTCCAAACTTATCACAAACCTTGTCCCCAACTTCACCCTACCCTATATATCCTAAAGCAGGTAATTAAAGTCTTGTCTAAAGCAAAAAAGCACAGCCTGTATGGGACCAGGCGGCATCCCAGGCTGCCTTCCAAACAAACTAAAACATGAACTAGCATTGCCATTAAGTACCCTATTTAATCAGAGCCTAACCACAGGCTTTGCTCCTGTGGAATGGAGAACAGTGACAGTTATTCCCCTACACAAAGGTGGTTTATCAACAGACCCAGGAAATCATGCACCTATAAGTCTGACCAGCCTCATCTGTAAGGCCCTGGAATGTAACATCATTTACTTCATAAATAAAGACATAGGCAACCTCCAAACCCTGGATCCAACCCAGTTTGGCTTCATCAGGAGCAGATCCTGCCTGTTAAACCTGGTGTATTTATTTGGACATGTGACCAGGGCTATTAACGAGGGCAAATCTGTGCACATAACATACCTCAACTTGGGAACAGTCTTTGACACAATCCCACACTAAGGCATTACTGATAAACTTAGCAAACTGAATGTAAACCCCTTTGTTGTGAAATGGGTTGCAAACTGGCTCACAAACTAGTCACACACTATCAAAGTGGGTGACTCTACATCAATCAACAGACTGTCAACAGTGGGGTGCTACAAGGGTCAGTGCTTGGCCCCCTATTAATTGGTATATACTTCTCAGAAGCTCAGGAAAAAAACTAAGGGGCTGTGGCTGATCAAGTTTGCAGATGACTGTAAACTGCATGCAATTATTGAATCCCCAAATGATGTCAGTGTACTTCAGTAGGGTCTTACTCAGAACAATGACTGTTGTCTTAGTCATGGTCTCAAATTGAATGCAAAGAAATGGATCATCATTCTCTTCAGTAAAAACAATGTCCCATCACACTATCAGATTAACAACAATATCCTATGTACCAATGAAATGGTAAGGGATCTGGGATCACAAGTAGACTGTGACATTAACTTTGACCACCATGTGTCTACTGTAGTAAGGAAGGCTTTCTACTTAGCAAACTTGATTAGCAAAGGCATCGCCTCTAGAGCAAAGGAGGTTATAACCCCCCTATACTCGTCACTATTCAGGCTCATAATTGAGTATAAAGCCCCTTTTGGCATGTACCATACAAAGCACCTGCAGCAATTGGAGATACCTCAGAGGTGTCTAACAAAGAAGATATAGGAACTCCAGCACTTTCCTTATACAGACTGACTAAAGTCCCTGTCACTATACTCTGTATCATATAAACTTCTTAGGGAGGACTTACGCCTAGCATACAGAGCAACCTCCAAACCAAACATAACGAACTTGCTGCACATCTGTAAATCAAATGGGACTAGAGCTACCTGCTCCAGGGACATAAATATGGTCTGTAACACGAATAGGATATGCTGGAGGGCAGATTCATCTCCCAGCAACTGTCACATCTTCGGAATAGGCTGCCAATTCATGTGAAACAAAGCACCCCTATGACACTGTTGAAAAGGAGCTTGGATGAGTGGATGGGGCAACATAAATTCTTACTGGGGTTAGTGCCCACAACCCTCCTGGACATGGGCAGTCATTACTAAATACAGTCCTTGGATATTGACTAGAGTATCTCTGGTATTACATTGGGATGAAATTGCTAGGCTTGAAATGACCTTTGAGCTGATAGCTTAGTAACCTCCTATGATCCTATGAACCTATATATCAAAGCCATTCTAGTCTTAGGGCAATGATAACTATGAAAATTGTGGCATGAACAGCCAGGCGTAAAAAAATTATTTTGGCATTAGTTGTTCTAATGATCCTATCAGTTTTTTTTTTTACAGTGAGTTGACATTGCATGAAATTGTTTTCCTCAGAAAGTTGTGAAACAAAAACATGCTGGAATCCATGAATGCAAATAATAACCAAAATATGTTATAGTGGAATGTAGGAAAAGGTAGGAAACCGATTAGCAATGAGCTTCTCTTTATAGGTTCATAGGTTCATAGGTAGATACTAGGCTATTTGCCCTAGGGCATTTATAAGCCTAGCCAGAGTGTATTTGGCTTCCTCCTCCCTATTAGATTAGCCTACTGTGCCTCTGTAAAGTAGGTCACAGAAGGTACCCTTTTAAGATTAGTTTACTGTGCCTCTGTCTAGCAGGGACACAGAAGAGATACCAGGGGTGAATTTGTGATTTCCCATCCACGCGTCCAGATTTCGCTTGAAGAGGGTCAGCGAGGGGCTATGTCTAACATGAATTGGGATTCTATTCCAGAGTGAGGGGAGCCTCTGGGAAATGAATCTGTCCCTCCAGCATGTCTTATTCATTTTTTGTGCTGAGGTTTAGGTCCCTGGAGCGTGTAGCTCTAAGGGACTTGGATTTTTTGAGGTGGAGCATGTCCATTAATTCTGGGTTTGACATGGCTTTGTACATCAGGCATAGATCACCTCTGAGTAGGCGGTAAGCAACTGAGTAGAGCTGGAGTTTCTTTAGTTGAGCTGCATAGGACATCTGTTTGTAGCCCATGATCCTCTTGGTGAGGTACTTTTGGGGTCTCTCTAGTTGCTGCAGGTGTCGGGTAAGGTACATCCCAAAAGGGGCATTGTATTCAATTATGGGCCTGATGAGTGATGAGTAGAGGGGCACAATGACCTCTCTTGATCTAGATGCGAACCCTTTCATGATAAGGTGGGCTATATAGAAGGTCTTTCTAACCACTTTGGCAACGTGATTATCAAAGGAGAGATTACTATCTATGTTGGTCCCCAAATCTCTAATTACTTCTTCCAGATTAATGGATTACCACCTATGTGGTAATTTGTGGGCACCTTGTTTTTCCCAAAGGGGATGACTATGCACTTTTTGCATTTAGCTTGAGGCCGTGGCTCTGGCACCAAGCATCCATCTCTGTGAGACCCTTTTGGATGATGCTTGTGTCAGCTGGAGATTTGATTATGGCCCTCAGTTTGCAGTCATCTGCGAACTTTGTCAGCCATAATCCCCCCCCCCCCCCGTGTTAGCCTGAACCTCAGAGAAGTATATACCGAACAAGAGAGGTCCCAGAACTAAGCCCTGTGGAACGCCACTTGTAACTGGTTTGGATTCGAACATGGCACCTTTGATTCTGACCATGTGGCTTCTATCTCTGAGCCAGTTTGCAGCCCATCTTGTGATATAGGGGTTGATATTTAAGCTGGTAAGTTTATTTATGATGCCCAAGTGGGGTATTGTGTCAAAGGCTTTTGCGAGGTCCAGGTAGGCTGTGTGGACTACCTTGCCCTCACCTATGGCTTTGGTAACTGTTTCAAAGAAATCAACTAGGTTTAAGAGGCAAGATCTGCCCCCATCTTGTGATATAGGGGTTGATATTTAAGCTGGTAAGCTTATTTATGATGCCCAAGTGGGGTATTGTGTCAAAGGCTTTTGTGAGGTCCAGGTAGGCTGTGTGGACTACCTTGCCCTCACCTATGGCTTTGGTAACTGTTTCAAAGAAATCAACTAGGTTTAAGAGGCAAGATCTGCCCTTAACAAAGCCGAATTGGGTAGGTCCAGTGTCTGGAGGCACCCAGTGTCTTTGTTTATGAGTTCCATGATAATACGCTCCATAGCTTTACAGACCAGACTAGTCAGGCTTATGGGGCGATAGTTTCCGGGGTCCGTTGTGGCACCACCTTTGTGGAGTGGAACCACTGTAGCTGTACGCCATTCTTTGGGTACATATCCTGTAGTAAGGCTAAGTTTGAACAGTGACTTAATGTGAGGGTTCAGTTCTTCTTGGAGCTCATGTAAGACACAGCCTGGGACACTGTCCAGCCCCATAGATGCTGTGTTTTTTGTTTTGGAGAGGGCAGCTTTCACCTGTGTATCTGTGATGTCAGGGAGGTTACATTCAGTTGGGATAGGCATTTGCTCTTTTGGGGGGAAGGGGGGGGAGAAGTTTGCGCTGTATCTGTCTGCCAGGATGTTGGCTATGTCTGTAGGTTCGCTATATTTTGTACCGTTATGCAACAATTCAGGGCATATCTGGGAGTTTCCACCCATGTTCCTGACATAACTAAAGACGGACTTGTGATTATCTTTAGTGTCTAGGGCAAATTTTCTTTTGAAACTGGCCTTTGATGATTTTATGAGGGATCGAAGTTTCTTGCTAATACTGATCAGAGATGCCTTCCCTTTTTGGGATTTTGCTCTGTCATGTAGTAGCTTCCTCCTTCTGTTGTATAGCTTATTTATGGCTGGGGTCCGCCATATCAGTCTCCTGTTTTTGGAGGAGTGAGTCTTGGTTTTATTTGGGATAGCACGATCCATGCATTCCTGCAGGTGCTCATAGAATGCATTTGTAAAGGATTCTGCGGATTGGGCTGTAATATCCTCTGGCCCAGGGGCTTTGAAGGATTCCACCTCAGTCTTGAGAAGTGCAAAGTTGGCTTTTGAGAAATTCTTTACAGTGATTTCCTTGGCTGGGGGTGGGGACGGGATATGGATGTCCAGGGAAATTTGTTTATGGTCTGATCTTACCAATAAGGGGTTTACCTCTGGTGTGGAACATAGAGTCCCCATGTTGGTGATGACCAGGTCCAATATGTTGTTCCCTCTTGTGGGAGTGGTGGCCAGGTGTTCCATTGCGTTAGAGTTTATAAATTCAAGGAACTATTGAGCGAGGGTGTTTGGGCTTGAGTAGTTTTCCCAGTCAATGTTTGTGTAATTGAAGTCACCCAATAACATAGTGTTTTGAGAGACCTTCATATTCTCCAGTGTTCTCAGGAATGCCAAGTGGGGTTCCTGTAATAGGGAGGGTGTTCTGTAGCAGGTTACAAACTGAAAGGCTGTTTTGCCCGCTGTTAGTTGCACATGGATGGTTTCCGATGCTTCGTGCAGTGCCACTAACCTGGAGGTGTAGGTATCTTTGATGAATAAAGATACTCCCCCTCCTTTTGTGCTTTGGTCTGAGTTTTAGGGCCGAAACGCATGGTATGAATTATAACCTTGTAGTGCTGGGGTGCTCTCAGGAGCCTTGAACCAGGTTTCTGTTACTGCACAGACATCGATTTTCTCCATACTGAGGAGAGCCTCGAGTGCATGTATCTTGAGGTTTAGACTTCTGGCATTTAGCAGCATTACCTTTAGTTTTTTTATCCTTGGGTTGTCTATGGAGGTGGGTTTGTCCTTTGAGCCTTGCCTAAAAAAGGCACTATGGGGGTGGCAAGAGCCTTGGCCAGTATACAAAAGCTTAAGGGTGACAGATGCAAGCCGTCCCTAGCGAAGCAACGTGGCTTGTCGAGCATGTCATCCCAGGCTGACAGACACTGGATCCTCTTTGAATGACAGCAATACTTTAGCCAATTGTTGAAACTGATCATTTTGTCTTTATACTGTGGCATTATTCTTGGTGAGGGCAAGATGCTACTCAAGGTCAGGGTCATACCAGCCTGGGCTACATGGTCAGAGAGCTCCTCTATGTCTCTTTTCATGTAGTCCAGGGAGGTACGTCTCAGATCATTCACACCAGCATGGACAATGACGGAATCATACTTGTACTTGCTTTGGAGTGACCTGAGTGCTTGCGTTATGTGGCGGATCCTGGCACCCGACAGGCAGCTTACAGTGACCTTCTCCTTGTTCAGTCTGGTGAGCAGGACGTCAGTGTGCCGGTCAATAAAGTCCCCTATAACAAGTGTATTTGGTGTGTTGTTTGGCCTTAAGGGCTGTGACTGTGAGGCACACTGATTTTGTGAGATATGTGATTTGTGGGTATTGTTGAGGGGTGGCTGTTGCTTGGATATCTGCTTAGGAGATCTTTGCTTTTTAGGCAGACTTTTATTTAGAGCCTCCGAGTATGTTTTTGTGTGTTTATGTGTTGGGTATGCAGATGCAATAGGTCTGTGTGAGACTGGATTTCTGGTGTGGGTGGTTACCTTTTCCTCCTGACTGACTGTGCCAGTCTTGGGTTGAGAGAGCTCTGCCTCCAGTTTGTCTCTGTGTAACTGCATCTCTCACATGTATTAGAGTTTGTTGGAAGGAGGAGAGGGTTGTCTGTGTACATAAGGCAATTGTAACATTGCCTCAAAATTCCCAGATTCACCAGCTGGACTGGAGAGTAACTTTGAAACTGACCCTTGGACATACCAGATTAGTATAGGGAAAGTACAGTTGTGTATACCTACCATAAATGCAGATGTTCGAGTGTCTTCACTGTTGCAGTCATAACTGTAGGGTACTCCTGCCTGCAGGCAGCCAGAGGTCGGCCAGAATATCAAAGTCTGGGTCCGGCGTCGGCTGTTTCAGCTAGAACCCTGACGTCAGAGCGCATGGGTATAAAGCTGACAGCCGACGCCATCTTCTCCAGCCTTTCTTGCCCCTGATGTCAGAAGCCCCCATAAAACCAAAAGGTGTCCCAAAGGAAACACAAATACACCAGAAAGGTAGAGGAAAGGAAAAACACAGTAAGCAAATAGAAACAAGAGGGGTCTGGAGGGAGGGAAACACTGACTGCAACAGTGAAGACACTCGAACATCTACATTTATGGTAGGTATACACAACTGTACTATGTTCTTCGTGTTTCACTGTTGCAGTCATAACTGTAGGGTAGAATCCCAAAGCTGAGAATATGGGAGGAGGTTATGAAGTAGAAGGAGCAGCTAGAAGACCCTGCAAGACAGCAGAGGCAAAGCCTGCCCTAGACTTAGAGTACAAAGGGAGGTTATAGTGCTTGGAAAAAGTATGCACAGAGCTCCAAGTGGCAGCCTCCAAAATGTCCTTGGTAGGAACTCCTCTGAGAAAGGCTGCTGAAGTGGCAGCTGCTCTAGTAGAATGAGTCCTGACGGTACCTGGAATCTGTTTTCCATAAAGAGAGTAACAATATCTTATTCCATGAGCAATCCATTTGGAAATAGTTTGCTTAGAAATGGCTTTACCAAGAGAACTGGAAGCAAAAGAAATAAGCAATTGATCTGATTTTCTGAAACTTTTAGTTTTGTCCAGGTAAAAACATAGTTGCCTGTGTACATCTAATGAATGCAAAACCCTTTCCCCCCTATTTTGGGGTTTTGGGAAAAAGGTAGGAAGGTGAATAGCCTGATTTAGAGCCACTCTAGAAACTACCTTAGGCATAAAAGTAGGATTGGTCCTCAAGGAAACTCTGTCCTGATGGAAGATGAGGTATGGTTCCACGGCCATGAGGGCTTGTAACTCAGACACCCTTCTGGCAGAAGTCAAGGCCAACAAGATAGCTGTCTTCCAGGATAAGAACTTAATGTCCGCAGAGGCAGCAGGCTCAAAAGGAGGCAAAGTAAGCTTTTCCAAGACATAGTTAAGATCCCAAGGAGGGACAGGAGGAGTTCTAGGAGGTTTTAAATTCTTAGCTCCTCTCAGAAATTGTCTGACCAACTGGTGGGAAAAAATGGGAGGATCACAATTGAAATGTGCCGAAATAGCAGAAGCATGAATTTTAATAGAAGAAAATGAAAGACCTTTAATCAAAAGATCTGAGAGATAAAGTAAAATAGATGAGATATCAGGTATTAAAGGATCAGAACCACGATCCTGCATCCAAATACAAAATCTTTTCCATTTAGAAGCATTTCCTTGTACTAGGACGCCTAGCTTCCAAAAGAACATCCAAAACTTGCTTAGGAAGAGAAGAAGGAATCAATTGCCTTTGATGAGCCAAGCTGCCAGACAGAGAGTCTTGATTTGAGAGTGAAATACCTGACCCTGATGCTGGGACAGTAGAGAATGGGTCAGAGGAAGACTCCAAGGAGGTACCAAGGAAAGGTGCAGAAGAGTAGGGTACCAAAACTGACGAGGCCAATTCGGAGCTATCAAAATGATCAGTCTGGGTTTGTCTAGCTTTATCTTTAGCAATACCCGAGGCAGAAGAGGAAGAGGAGGGAAGGCATATCCCGAAAGATTCCTCCAGCTGAAGGACAGGGCATCCACTTTCCAAGCTGTCTTGTGGAAGGACCTGGTGCAAAAGAGAGGCAACTGATGGTTGAGATGAGATGCAAACAGATCTATCTGAGGACAGCCCCAAACAGCAGTTATCTTGCTGAATAAGTTGGGGTCCAACATCCATTCGTGAGGATCCAAAATGTTTCTGCTTAGGCTGTCTGCTAAGAGATTTTGTTTTCCTGGAATGAACTGTGCCTGAAGATCCAGATTCAAATTTAGGGCTGTATCCCATAAGGTCATGGCAAGTCTGCAAAGGGGGTAAGAGTGAGAGCCCCCTTGCTTGTTTATGTACCACATGACTGTGGTATTGTCTGTTCGAATTAGCAGAGGTCCTGGCTTCAAAAGAGTCTGGAAGGCTAGAAGAGCATTTTGGACTGCTAACATTTCTTTCAAGTTGATGTGCCATGGAAGGTGTTTGTTTGTCCAAGAACCCTGTTGGCAGTTGTCTAGAAAATGAGCTCCCCATGCATAATCCGAGGCATCCGTGGTTATGATCTGAGTAGGTTGAGGCAGACGAAAGGTCTTGCCTTCGTTCAAAATACACGCCCTGGATCACCAAAGGAATTCCTTCTGGAGGCAGGGAATCAGTGGAATCATAGTATCCAGACTGTGGCAATGTTGAGACCATACACTCTTTAGGTACCATTGAAGTTTCCTCATGTGAAGCCTCGCATTTGGAATCAACAGGATGCAAGAGGCCATGTAGCCCAGAGCCTGCAGGAATTTCCTTGCAGTGAGCTGAGTTAATGCTGCCAAGGTCTTGAAGATTGAAGCCAGCTAAAACTGTTTTTCTGGAGTGAGGAAGGCCTTCTGTAAACTTGTGTCCAAAAGAGCTCCCAAGAAGATCATTCGTTGAGAAGGAATCAGATATGACTTTTTTGTGTTCACTGAGAATCCCAGTAGTACGAGAAGACGTTGAACAAAATGCAGATGTTGAAGTAGAAGGTCTTTGCTGTCTGCCTGAATTAGACAGTCGTCCAGATAGGGGTAAATCTGAATCCCCTGAAGTCTGCAGTAAGCTACTACTGGAGCCAGGCATTTGGTAAAAACTCTGGGCGCAGTAGATAAGCCAAATGGCAGTACAGAGAATTGGAAGTGTCACGAGCCTGCCTTGAATCTGAGGTACTTTCTGCAATGTTGCCTTATGGTGACATGTAAGTAAGCCTCTTTTAAGTCCAATGTTACCATCCAAGCATCTTATGAGAGCATTGGAAGAAGTTGTTGAAGTGTAAGCATCTTGAATTTTGGAATTTCCAAAAAGGTGTTTAATATTGAGAGGTCCAGAATAGGTCTCCAGGAATATTGTTTTCTTGGGACCAGAAAAATTCTTGAGTAAAATCCTTTCCCCACCTCTCGAGGTGGGACAGGTTCTATGGCTCTTAAGGCTAATAAAGCGTCCACTTGAGTTAAGGCCTCTGTCCATTGATGTTTTGGCAGATCTGGCCAGCCGGAAGGCCTTGGCAGAGTGTGAAAGTGGAATCTGTAACCTTTCAAAATCACGTCTAACACCCATTTGTCCTGGGTAATGTGAGTCCAATTTTGGTAAAAAAGAGGAAGTTTTCCTCCGAGAGGGGCATCCAGGGAAGGAGGACCTGAAACCCAACAGAGGGAGTCATTGAGTCTGCTTTCTTTGAGTTTGGGATCTGTCTTCTCCCCTTCTGGGTGAAGAAGCAGTCCACTGTCTAGATCTGTAAGAGGCCTGAGCCTGCGCCCGACCTCTGGAGCGTCTATATCTTCCCCTTTGAGGCCTGTCAGAGGTGGGAAAAGACCAATTTTTGGAGGGCCAATTTCTGGAAAATATAGGAGGCTGAACTTGCAAGAAATCTTTTACAGTCTGCATAGACTTGGCTTTTTCTTCCATCTTTTTAATAACCTCCTCAGCCTTAGACCCAAATAAGACATCATGCTGAACAGGGGCATCTAGCAATTTTGCCTTAACTTGTTCAGGTAGATTCTGCTCACGAAGCCAAGCATGTCTCCTGATAACAGTACCAGAGGCAGCTGCCCTGCAAGAAGCCTCTAAGGCATCAAAACCACAATGTAAACTATGTTTGCTAACTTGTTCAGTAGCATGCAACACATCCTGTAATTCCTTGTTCTCAGCACAAGCAGGAAAGGCAGAAATACTTTGTTTTAAAACAGATAAAAGAAACTGTTGATACTTAAACATGTGAAACTGGCAATTTAAGGCTCTAATAGAAAGAGTAGCTGAAGTATAAACCTTTTTGCCCCACCTGTCCAAGGCACGAGAATCCTTTTCAGAGGGGATAGGATTCTTTGAAGAGGCGGCCTTAGCAGCCTTGGAACCCTGCGAAATAGTTTCAGGATCAGCAGAAGGGTTCTTGAATAAGAATTGATGAGAATCAGGGACCCTGTAAAATCTATCAGGCTTAGAAGGAGCAGGCGGCATGGAATCAGAATTCAAGTTAGCCTCAGAGAAGGCATCATCCACAATGTCAAGTACAGGAGGAATAGCTAAAGGCCTGTGCTGAGGGAGAAGAAGGAATTCCCTGAGTCTCATTTTGGAAGCAGAATAATCCTGACCTTCCCAATGAAAATGCTCCCTCATCTCATGCAAGGTTTCCCCAAAAGAGAAATCTTCAGGGGGGGAGGCAGAGGGAACAGAATCCTCTGCATCCGAATCCTCATAAGGAGGAAAGGAGTAATCTTGATCAGAGGAAGAAACAGAAGATACAGAAGCCTGATCAGAGGAATCATAAGGGATATCCTGTCTGGGCCTTTTCTCAGGAGGAGGGTGAGAGCCCCTAATCATAGTTAATAAATCCTCAGCCATCCGAAGTAATTGCTTCTGAGTCTTAGGAGCTGAATCCGGAGAAGCTTGTGCAGATAGTCTGGGTTTAACAGGAGTCTTTGATTTAGCTTTTGTCTTTGTGGAGATAGTAATGTGTGAAGGCTTGAAGACCCCCTCAGAAGCCGGTACCTGCACAGCGGTTCCAGACCCATCTGAAGGAGCGACGTCCAAAGGTCCTGCAGCAGACAAATTACTAGGCCTAGTTGGCTCACCATGTGAGTCCGTGTCGGCCATCGGTTCTGAAGTGGTGGACGACAGGGGCTGCAAAAGCGCCTCACTGACGACCGCCGAACCCGAAGCTGGCTCCGGCTGCAAAGTATCCTGTTTGGACCTCGGAGGCCTGTCCTTGTCTTTGCGCTTCTTCTGTAATCCGGTAGTCGGTAAAGTATCCGACGACATTCTATAATTAAATCGTCTACCGAAGTAATTCAAGGCCCAATCGTACCTACGCTTGATAGTGCAAGAATTAAACCTGGCACAGAACCGACAACAAGAAACGTCGTGGTCAGGGCCTAAGCAAGGTAGACAGTAAGAGTGGAAATCTTTATGAGGTATTTGTTTTCCACACGATACACAATTATTAACTTTTTCTGACATCGGAGGAGCAAGAAAAGGTTTCAACGGGTACTTAGCTTTGAGAAGAGAAGTAAAAAACTTCGGACCGACGACAATCACACCACGTTGTCTTGAAAACGCCAACCAACAACTAGTGAACTGCTTTGCACTGCACGGCAAGAAAGACTGGAGAAGATGGCGTCGGCTGTCAGCTTTATACCCATGCGCTCTGACGTCAGGGTTCTAGCTGAAACAGCCGACGCCGGACCCAGACTTTGATATTCTGGCCGACCTCGGGCTGCCTGCCAGCAGGAGTACCCTACAGTTATGACTGCAACAGTGAAACACGAAGAACATCTGTTTTTTTACTGATCAGATTAGGGAAGGGAACTGATTTTTCACTTGATCAGGAAGGACCAATCGGGAGCCTAATACTTATGAGAAGTCAAGGAGGGTGTAGTGCTTTAGTTAGTTAGTGTTTCCTTATAAGAGCTGAGCAAGTGCAGGGCTTTAGAAAGAGAATAGAGTGATTACTTTGAGAGTTTGCACAGTTCTAAGGGAAAAAGTGAAGAGCAGACTTTGTGGAGCCTGGAATAGTTTAAACCTGTTTAGGTGGTGCTGCCCAATGCTGCTCAGTGCGCAAAACCGCGCAAAGAGAGAGTTGTAGGGTTTTAAGAGAGAGAGAGATCAAGGAGTTTAGAATTGACCCAAAATGGCCAATAAAACTACAGCTTCTAGGTAGTAACCACTCCTCCAGGGACAGGCAGGCTGTTCAGTGTTAACCACTCCCACTGGTGACCACAGAGACTTCCCTTTAGCCCAAGCAAGCACTGGCCTTCTAGAAACTTCCAAACAGTTCAGAACAGCAAATCTGTAACTGAACTTTCTTAACTTTCAGAAAGTGGGAAAAAGCAAGATTTTTTTTGTTTTTTTTTATTTTTGTTGTAGTTTAAAGGTAGCAGAGATAGACAAGCAGCAAATAATCACAACAGTGCAATAAATGACCCCACACTTGAGTGCTAGGCCAAAATCAGGTAAAATGCAGTTTTTAGAGAAAAAAAAACGATTTTAAATTAAGTGCAACACAGGAAATGCAGTAAACAGGCTCTAGATGTGTTCCAAGTACTGTTACTGTTACAGATATAAACTTTAGCAAGCTGGAAAATGCCAAAAAGTAGGCGGCAAAGCAGTAAAATTTAACAAGAAATCAGAAGAAAATACTTAAAATCACAAAAGTGGCTCCTTTTCTTCTCTCAGCGTTTTCTCCCCTTGGTAGGTGCTTCAGCAACAACTAGCAAGCCTGAAAAGATGCCAAAACCACGAGGCAGCCAGGTTTTAAGAGAGACAGATCAAGGAGTTTAGAAATGACCCAAAATTGCCAATAAAATTACAGCTTCTAGGTAGTAACCACTCCTCCAGGGACAAGCAGGCTGTTCAGTGTTAACCACTCCCACTGGTGAACACAGAGACTTCCCTTTAGCCCAAGCAAGCACTGGCCTTCTAGAAACTTCCAAACAGTTCAGAACAGTAAATCTGTAACAGAACTTTGTTAACTTTCAGAAAGTGGGAAAAAGCAAATTTTTTTTTTTTTTTTTTTTTTTTTTATAGTTTAAAGATAGCAGAGACACACAAGCAGCAAAATAATCACAACAGTGCAATAAATAACCCCACACTTGAGTGCTAGGCCAAAATCCGGTAAAATGCAGTTTTTAGAGAAAAAAAAAAAAGATTTTAAATTAAGTGCAACACAGGAAATGCAGTAAACAGGCGCTAGATGTGCTCCAAGTAGTGTTACTGTTACAGATATAAACTTTAGCAAGCCGGAAAATGCCAAAAAGTAGGCGGCAAAGCAGTAAAACTTAACAAAAAAATCAGAAGAAAATACTTAAAATCACAAAAGTGGCTCCTTTTCTTCTCTCAGCATTTTCTCCCCTTGGTAGGTGCTTCAGCAACAACTAGCAAGCCTGAAAAGATACACCTTAATCAAAGTTTCATTTTCTGACCTTGCTATATTTACCAGCAGGGAAAACTGCTGATAAGAGTCTGAGTATGTTATGAACTGCTTAATTATCATAAAATAAATATAAATAAATAATAAAAATGTATTACTTAGGTTCAGCTGTAGTTCATAATACATTTTTCAGCCAGTTTATAGGTTCATTGGTTGGTACTAAGCTACTGGCCCTACGGCCTATACAAGCCTAGCCATAACAATTCCCTGGCTATTTCTTCCCACACTATTTACTTCCCTGGATCCCTGTCTAGCAGGGTGACTGACTTGATCCCAGGGTGAATTTCCTTTCGCCCATCCAATCGTCAAGGTTCCTTTTGTAGAGGGCCAAGGAGGTGCTCTGCTTGACATGTATGGGCAGTCTATTCCAGAGTCTGGGGAGTCCCTGGGTCAGCAACCTATCCCTCCAACATGTTTTGTTTATTGTGATGACAAGGTTTAGATCCCTGTAGCGTGTGGCTCTGAAGGATTGGGATTTCTGGCCTTGTATGTTAAGCAGAGATCGCCTCTGAGTAGACGATATGTGACAGAGTATAGCTGGAGTTTTTTAAGGTGGTCAGCATAGGCATCTGATTTAGGCCAGTGATTCTTTTAGTGAGGTATTTCTGCGGCCTTTCCAGCTGTTGAAGATGTCTTGAGAAGTACATACCAAATGGGGTGTTGTATTCTATAATGGGTCTAATGAGGGATGAGTACAGTGGGACAATGACCTCCTTTTTTTCTGGATGAAAAGCCCTTAGTGATGAGGTGTGCCACATAGAAGGATTTCCTGACTGTTGTGGTTATGTGGTTATTGAAGGTGAGACCACTGTCCACCTGTGTCCCTAAGTCTCTTATCACACTTTTGGTGTTTAGTGTACTGCCACCTATGTGGTATTTCATGGGTACATGTTTTTTTCCCGAAGGGGATAACTATACATTTCTTGCCAGTGAGCTTGAGCCCATGGCTCTGGCACCATCTGTTTCTGTATGGCCCTTTTGTAGAGTATCCACATCATTTGAGGATTCAATAATGGCTCCCAGTTTGCAGTCATCTGTGAACTTTGTTAGCCAGAGTCCCTTAGTGTTGGCCTGTACTTCAGAGAAGTAGATGCCAAACAAGAGCGGTTCCAGGACTGAACCCTGAGGTACTCCACTTGTCACTTGTCTGGAGCTGGATTTGGAGTCAGCTACTTTTACAGTCTGGGTTCTATCAGTAAGCCAGTTGGCAACCCATTGAGTGACGTAGGGATTAATGCCCAGCTTAGTAAGTTTATCTATGATTCCAGAGTGGGGGATGGTGTCAAAGGCCTTGGCGAGGTCCAGATAGGCTGTATGGACTGCCTTACCCTAATCCATGGCTCTAGAGACTGATTTGAAGAAGCTGATCAGGTTCAGGAGACAAGATCGGCCCTTCACGAACCCAAGCTGGGTGGGGTCCAGTGTTTGAAGGTTGCCAATATCTTTGTTTATAAGTTCCATGATAATACATTCCATGTCCTTGCAGATCAGGCTCATCAGACTGATGGGGCAGTAGTTCCCGGGATCCAAGGTGGATCCCCCCTTGTGGAGTGGGATAACTGTAGCTGTGCGCCACTCAGTGGGCATGAAGCCTGAGGTGAGGGTATGATTAAACATGACACTTAGGTGAGGTGCCAGTTCATTTTGTAGTTCATGTAGTACACAGCCCGGAATGTCATCTGGTCCCATGGATGCTGTATTCTTAGCTTTGGAGAGTGTGTTTTTACCTGTGTGGCCATTATTACCGGAATTTGGCAATCTTCCGGTATTGAGATGGGCCATTTAGGGGGTGAGAGGGGGTGAAGCTGGCACTGAATCTATCTGCCAGGATATTGGCAATATCGTTTAGGTTTAAATCATTTGCTCACATATTCATGCCCAAATTTGTCTAAGCATAAGCCTGCACTTTAGCAAGGAATCTCATTAAATGTGAGAGAAGAACAATCACAAGTGATGATCTTTAAATGTGTGCAAATGTGTCCCTGTGCAACACAAACACAAGCTGTTAGCACATAATTTTAGTCTTTATCTGCCATCAACACTAGTTAAAACACAAAAGCACAGCTAGTGGGTGAGTGGAGGAGGATTCACAGCAGGGTTTCTATAAAGATACTGAATACCATGTGTAACCCTCCTCCATCTTGTTATTGAAGCTTTGCTACTAAATATTTCATTTATTTATGCGTGTGTGTCTATGTATGTATGCATATACATATTTAATTTAATGAAACCAAAAAGTAATGAATTTTCAGGC
>NC_056732.1:1327483067-1327533067 GCF_019279795.1 Protopterus annectens
CACACACAGCACAAGCACACCAAAATACATAATCCACACATACTGACTTCACAGAACCCTACACTGAACCGTACATACACTACTAGCTATCCACTTACCTTAACCCAACCCTAACCCTAAGGTCCCTAACTAACGCACACTCACCTTACCCACTCCCTAACTGTAAGGTCCCTAACTAACGCACACTCACCTTACCCGTTCCCTGATACTAAGGTCCCTAACTATCGCACACTCACCTTACCCGCTCCTAACCCTAAGGTCCCTAACTATCGCACACTCACCTTACCCGCTCCCTATCCCTAAGGTCCCTAACTATCACACACTCAATTTACCTTGATCCGTTCGCACACTTACCTTAACCTGGTCCGTCACCTTCGCACCACAGTCAAGGAAATAGCAAAGCTGCAGAAACAGCCCACCAAATACTTTCCCTAGGAAAAATATTCGGTGTTCTGCAGCTTCGTTATTTCAAGCATTTGCTGAATAGGGGTCGATATTAGAACATTCAATGTTTTAACACTTTGATGTTCTAATATAGACCCATATAAGCAGGGTGGCAAGCCATCCTGCAACCCCATGTGGGGGGCTTCTCCCCCACAACCCCCTACTTATTTATACTAACTCTGAGATCGCACAATCAGACCCCCAAAGGTAACTCACACCCACATATTTTATAGTCCCTTGCACACACACATCACAGTCACAACACACACTGACATACACTAAAGCCCCTAACCAACACACTTACACATACATACATACCCAAGCTAACAGCTAACCATTCACACACCCCAACACCAGAAGCGCTAATTCAAAATCTCCGTACTTTGGAATTTTGAATTTCGCACTTCTGGTGTTTCGGGATTTCAAGGCTTCGGTGTTATAATTTCAAAATACTGAAATTTGAGATTTCAGTATTTCGAAATTATGAACAGAACCCATATAACCACATATATATATATATATATATATATATATATATATATATATATATATATGTGTGTGTGTGTGTGTGTGTGTGTATGTGTGTGTATGCATATACTTACATATATATATATATATATATATATATATATATATATATATATATATATAAGAGAGAGAGAGAGAGAGAGATTCATAGGTTCATTGGTAGGTACTAGGCTATTGGCCCTAGGGCCTATATAAGCCTAGCCAAAAAGGTACCCCGACTTTCGCCACCCAAGAAAATTATTTTCCTGTGCCCCTGTTGAGCAGAGCCACAGAGGTGATCCCCGGGGTGAATTTCCTATTTTCCATCCAATCATCAAGATTTTTCTGGAAGAGTGCTAATGAGGAGCTTTGTTTGATATAGATAGGTAGTTTGTTCCAGAGTATGGGAAGTCTCTGGGACAGGAATCTATCCTTCCAGCATGTTCTGTTTTGTTGTGGTGACAAGGTTTAGGTCCCTAGAGCGTGTAGCTCAGAGGGATTGGGATTTCTTTAAGTGGAGAATTTCAAACAGCTCTGGGTTTGACACAGCTTTGTATGTTAGGCAGAGCTCGCCTCTGAGTAAGCAATATGTGATGGAATAAAGCTGGAGTTTTTTGAGATGGTCTGCGTAGGGCATCTGTTTTTGGCCGGTAATCCTCTTTGTGAGGTATTTCTGTGGCCGTTCCAGTTGTTGTAGATGTCTTGTGAGGTACATACCAAAAGGGGTGTTGTACTCTTTAATGGGTCTAATGAGTGATAAGTAGAGGGGAACAATGACCTCTTTTTTCCTGGACGAGAAACCTTTTGTGATGAGGTGTGCCACGTAGAAGGATTTCCTGACTACTGTGGCGATGTGATTATCAAAGGAGAGACTACTGTCCACCTGTGTCCCAAGGTCTCTTATCACACTTTCAGTGTTAAGTAGTCTACCGCCTATGTGGTAGTTCATGGGTATAGAGTTTTTACCAAAAGGGATGACAATGCACTTTTTGGCACTGAGCTTGAGGCCATGGCTTTGACACCAGGCATCTGTCTCAGTGAGGCCGTTTTGTAGGATGTCCACATCATCAGGAGTTTCAATTATGGCTCCTAGTTTTCAGTCACCTGCGAACTTCATTAGCCAAAGACCTTCTGTGTTAGCCTTTACTTCAGAAAAGTAGATACCAAACAGGAGAGGATTCAGGATTGAACCCTGTGGTACTCCACTTGTCACTGGTCCAAAGTCGGATTTGGAGTCTGCTACTTTCACAGTGTGGGTTCTGTCCGTGAGCCAGCTGACAGCCTATCTTGTGACATACGCATTTATACCCAGTTTAGTGAGTTTATCTATAATTCCAGAGTGGGGGATGGTATCAAAAGCCTTGGCAAGATCTAGATAGGCTGTGTGAACCACCTTACCCTCGTCTACGTCTTTGGTGACTGCTTCAAAGAAGTCTATCAGGTTTAGGAGACATGATCTGCCTTTCACAAACCCGAGCTGGGTGAGGTCCAGAGTTTGGAGATTACCAATGTCTTTGTTTATAAGTTCCATGATGATACATTCCATGGCCTTACAGACCAGGCTCATTAGGCTAATGGGGTGGTAGTTCCGGGAGTCCGTGGTGGCTCCCCCTTTGTGGAGTGGGATAACCGTTGCTGTGCGCCATTCAGTGGGCACAAAACCTGAGGTGAGGCTATGATTGAACATGGTGCTTAGGTGGGGTGCCAGTTCATTCTGCAGTTCATGTAGAACGCAGCCTGGGATGTTGTCAAGTGCCATGGATGCTGTGTTCTTGGCTTTGGAGAGTGTGGTTTTTACCTGTGCAGCTATGATTACAGGAACTTTTCATTCTTCCAGTATAGAGATGGGCCCTTTTGGGGGGTGAGAGAGGGGTACAGTCAGCACTGAACCTATCTGCCAGGATGTTGGCAATATCAGTTGGTTCTGTATATTTAGTGCCATTGTGCTGTAACTCAGAGAAGATCTGAATGTTGACACTGAGATTCTTGACATAGCTATAGAATGCTTTGTGGTTGTCTTTAGAATCAGTGGTGATTTTGTTTTCGTAACTAGCTTTGGAGGATTTTATGAGGGATCACAGCTTCTTATTGAGGCTGACCAGGGAGTTCCTCCAATCATGGGATTTTACTCTTTTTTTCTGTTGTAGAGTTTGTTTATGGCAGGGGACCACCAGATTGACTTCCTGTTTTTTGGAGGATAATATCTTGGTTCTGTTAGGGATAGCACAATCCATGCACTCGTGTAAGTGCTTATAAAGTGCATTTGTGTAGGATTCAGCAGTTGTACCTGTATTGTCCATCTGCATGGGTGTCGTGAAGTTTGCCACTTCTGTCTTAAAAAGCATGAAGTTGGCTTTGGAGAACTTTTTTACAGTGGTTTCCCTAATGGGGTGGGGGGGGGATGTGGATGTCTAGGGTGATTAGCTTGCGGTTGGACTTGACCAAAAAGAAATTGACCTCTGGTGTGGACCACCGGCTGCCCATGTTGGTAATGACCAGGTCTAGGATATTACTGCCCCTGGTGGGGGTGTGGATAAGTTGATCCAAGGCGTTGGAATTTATGAATTCCAGAAAACGTTGAGCAAAAGAGTTGGTACATGAGTAGTTTTCCCAGTTAATGGTGGGGTAGTTGAAATTGCCCATTATTAGGGTGTTGGGTTGTACCCTAATATTTTCCAGTGTATCAAGAAATGAGGAGTGGGAATCCTGGGGCATGGTGGGGGATCTGTAGCAAGTTACAATTTAGAATGCGGTCTTGCCCAGAGTTAGTTGCACTTGGATAATCTCGGATGCATTATGCTGAACAACTAGCCTGTAGGTGTGGATATCCTTAATGAATATGGACATGCCTCCCACCTTTAGTGTTTCGGTCCAGGTTAGCTGGCCGAAAGGTATGGTATGAATTATAGCCTGGTAATGCCGGGGTGCTCTCTGGAGCCTTAAACCAGGTCTCTGTCACTGCACAGATGTCGATGATCTCCATTTTAAGGAGTAGCACGAGTGAATGCATTTTGAGGTTTAGACGTCTAGCATTGAGTATTACCCTCAGATTTTGCTTGCTTGTACCTGTTACAGTGGTGAATTTGTCATTTGAACCTTGCCTAAAAAAGGCACTATAGGGGTGGCAAGTGCCTTAGCCAGTATCTGAAATCCCAAGGGCAACAGGTGCATGCCATCTCTGGCAAAGCATGGTGGTTTGTCTATCATGTCATCCCAGGCAGAGAGATACTGGATCCCCCTTAGAATGACACCAGAAGCTTAGCCACCTGTTGAAGTCAATCATTTTGTCCTTGTATTGTGGTATCATTCTGGGTAATGGCAGGATGCTACTCAGGGCTAGGGTCATACCTGACTGGGCTACAAGATCAGAGAGCTCCTCCATGTCTCTTTTCATGTAGTCCAGGGAGGTACATCTCAGATCATTCACGCCAACATGGACAATGACAGAGTCATATTTGTATTTGTTGTGGAGTGACTTGAGTGCATGCATTATGTGGTGGATCCTGGCACCCAACAGGCAGCTGACAATAACTTTCTCCTTGTTTAGCCTGGTGAGTGAAACACCAGTGTGCCTGACTATAGAGTCACCTATGACTAGAGTGTTGGGTACATTGTTATGCCTTATGGACTGTGGTTCAGTGGCACACTGAGTTTGTGGGCTATGTGTCATTTGGGTTGTGTTGGGGGTTGGAGGTTACATACATCTATGTCTATATATATATATATATATATATATATATATATATATATATTTATATATATATATATATGTGTGTGTGTGTGTGGATATATATATATATATATATATATATATATATATATATATATATATATACATACACACACACACACACACTCGTGTGTATATATATATATATATATATATATATATATATATATATATATATATATAAAAATGGGTCCACTATATAATCCCAAAATACTGAAATCTTGAATTTCAGTATTTCAAAATTACATTGCCGAAAACACAGAATTCCGAAACCCGCAGAAGCATGAAATTCAAAATCCTGAAGCTCGGAGATGTTGAGTTAGTGCTTCTGCTGGTGCGGTGGGTGAATGGATGGATGGAAGTTTAGTTAAGTATGTATGTGTAAGTGTGTTGGTTAGGGGCTTTAGTGTGTGTAAGTGTGTGTTGTGACTGTGATGCGTGTGTGTGAGGGACTGTAAAATGTGTGGGTGTGAGTTTCCTTTGTGTGTCTGTTTGTTCAATCTCGGAGTTAGAATATTTAAGTAGGGGGGTGTGGGGGGTGCAGCCCCCACATGGGGGGTGCAAGGGGACTTGCCCCTCTGCTTATCTGTAATGTAGTGTTATATATTTGATTGTGGGGGAAGTTGTTTGTATGTGTATGTGTGTGCTGTATGTGTAGAGTACGTTCGGGATTTTAAATATTGCGGTTATGGGGTTTCGGGATTTTGTGTTGTAGTTCTGTTTTCCGCTATGTAATTTCGAAATACTGAAATTTGGCATTTCAGTATTTTGGGATTACATAGTGGATATATATATATATATATATATATATATATAGGTTTACTTCTCCTGTTCAAAATTACACTTTATCGAATACCAGACAGATGAGTCCACTTTAGCAAAAGTGCATTTATATGAAAACACACTTTTGATAAAAAACAGTGCGCCTGCAAAACCATAGGATCCCGGAACTGCCAACCGTTCTTCCTTGATACACACATATACATATACATATAGACACACTTACTGGAATGGAGAGAGGACAAAATCGACAAGCAAAGGAGATTAGTACTGCTGGAACTGAATTTACCCTCAAGTCTGGGTGAGTACCTTCACAAGGTAGACCCAGTTTTTTACAAAATTTCACCAAGGCCACACTGATATATATATACACTGTATTTTATTATGGCATATATCATGGACAGAAGAAGGTTAAAAAAAATACAGCTGGCTGCACAAGTCCCAGGATAAAAATGCATCCAATTCTGGTAGGCACATTGGTGTCCTGACTGGAAAACAAATGACAGTGTTGAATCCTCAAGATGTATAAATATTTCTACAATGGGGTTAGGCCACAATCAGGGGGAGGACAGTCCCCCTTTTGCAGAAGGAAGTAAGTAGTCCACAAAAATCATAAAAACTTATAGGCTGTAAAGAGTCATAAAGATAACAAGAGTGGGCTATTGAGGACTACTGGTGATAAGAAAGAAAATGTGCATTGTTACGATTATGCAAGAAGCCCAGAATTTCCAGACAGAAGATATACAAAAAGATTAAGAGCCAAATTAGAGGAAAGAAAAATACTTTCACAATAAAAACTGTCAAAAGCTTCAAATGCACATTTGTGTTTATTAATGTAACAGATTCATGAAAAACATTTTATAGACCAAGAAACCTTGGGCTATCGAGAAAAAGAAGCAAATGAGAAACTGAGAAAATATAAAGAACAGAATCTGGAGGTTATTAAAAGGTATAAAAGGGAAACATGAAAATGGGAAAGAAAGAAAGAAAAAAAGAGAGATCTGATATGGTGCAATATTTATGCAAAGGAGAAAGCCAAATTAATAAATACAAAAAAGCAGCCCCCAAAATACTTAAAGAGAAATACAGTTAAAGGCACCCAGATATGGAGAATTTCAGAATTCAAATAATAAGGTTACAAAGGTGGAACATGCAGAGGAAGATCAGTGAATCAGAAGTTAAAAAAAAGTAGAAGCAGAAGTTATGGAATACCTGCAAATTGAATGATTTAGAAAGTATAACACAGGTTATAACACAGCATGATGCAACAATGTATCCCCCAAGTAAGGAGGAGCAGGAGACATCTGAAGAAGAAATATGGACACAGGGAGGATAAAGAGATTTAATATGGTGCAATATTTATGCAAAAGAGAAAGCAAAACTAATCAATACAAAAAGAACAGCACTAAAGATATTTTAACAGAAATATGGACAGAGGCCTACATATATGGAAAAGTTTACAAGACAAAAAATAAGAAAACACAAAGAAAAAGTAGAAAGGAGGATTAGTAATGGAGAATTTAAAGAAATAGGAAATGAGATTATGGATTACCTGCAAAGTGAATGATTTAGTGTATAAAATCTAACTCTGATAATATCAGAGCAGGATAGAATAATGAATCCTCTAATTAAGAAACTAGTGGAGCAGGAAACATCTGAACAGTTAGCATATGAAGATACTTTCGAGCCTTCAGTAGGAAAACAGTATAAAAATTCAGTTGGAGTTACACAGCAAGGGAAGGAACAGGAAACTTTGTCATCTCTGACATAGTCAATGTTGTGGAGTGTTAGGTCAGTGAGTTCCCACAGGAAAAAGCAACGAATGACACTGGATGAAACTGTCATGTGATATCACGGCAGTAAGTAGGATCTATTACTGTGAAGTTAAATTAATAACAAATAAAGTCTTACCACAAAACCCAGGAAAGGAAGGGAAGAAATCAAATGCAAATGCCATCATGGAAGTATTGAATAGAGAAAACTATAAAGCAATTAAGACAAGAAGTGTGACTGTTAGAATAGTACAAAAGAAGAAATAGATCAACAAAAATACTCAGAAAGAGAGATGTGATAAAAGTGACACACAGTATCAGAACAGATCAGGATCTATCATACACTATTGCAAGTAATGAACTAAGGATATCAGCACAGGCAGATAAATATAAAGGAAAAGTGCAAAACAAGCAATTTAAGAATGACCCCAAAACATTTATACAAAACTGGGAAACAAGGCCAATGTAATCAAAACACCTGCCCCCCCCCCCAAAAAAAAAGAAGAAACAAACATATTTTGGAGAAATATCTATGAAGAGCCTGTGGAACATAACAAACATGTAGAATGGAAAAAAGTAGTAAAAGAAAGAATAAGTTCAAAAGTACAGGATATGAAATGAGATGAAGTAATGGTCAAAGAAATTGAAACAAAATTAAGAAAAACTCTTAAGTGGAAACCCTCAGGCTCAGATGTAGTATATAACTTCTGGTTAAAAGTATTAGCATCTTTACATGATGATTAAGTCATGAGTAAGCACTATTTATTTGCACACCCTAAACAGACACCAACCTGTTTAACAACAGGAAAAAGAATACTCCTCCTTAAGAGCAAACCTGCAAGGTAGCCTAAAAACTATATTGGTATAACTTGTCTTCCGGCAATGTATAAATTATACACTGAAACTGATGCCAACAGAGTTTATAGTCATTTAGAAGAAAACTCAACCATGGCAATATAACAAAAGGATAACAAAAGAAAGTTATATAGAACAAAGAATCATTTGTTGTTAAAGTCATAATGAAGAACTGTAAAAAGGGGAAGAATCTAAGTATGGCATGGGTAGAACACAAAAAAGCATTTGCCAGCATCCCACATTCATGGATAAAAAAGTGCTTAAAATAGGTTCATAGGTTCATACTAGGCTATCTGCCCTAGGGCATTTATAAGCCTAGCCAGAGTGTGTTTGGCTTTCACCACCCATTTTAAATTAATTTTGCTATGCCCTTTTTCAAGGTTAGTATACTGTGCCTCTGTCTAACAGTGACACAGAAGTGATACCCGGGGTAAACCTATGATCTCCCATCCACTCATCAAGACTCCTCTTGAAGAGAATCAATGAGGGACTCTGCCTAACCTGGACTGGGATTTTATTCCAGAGTGATGGGAGCCTCTGGGTTATGAATCTGTCCCTCCAGCATGTCCTATTTATTTCAGTGCTGAGGTTCAAGTCTCTCGAGCGTGTAGCTCGATGGGATTTGGATTTTTTGAGGTGCAGCATGTCCCTTAATTCCGGGTTGGACATGGCCTTATACGTCAGGCACAGGTCACCTCTGAGCAGGCGGTATGCCACTGAGTAGAGCTGGAGTTTCTTTAACCAGGCAGCATATGGCATCTGTTTGAGCCCTTTGATCCTCTTGGTGAGGTACTTTTGGGGTCTTTCCAGTTGCTGCAGGTGTTTGGTAAGGTACATCCCAAAAGGGGCATTGTACTCGATTATGGGCCTGATGAGGGATGAGTAAAGAGGCACGATGACCTCCCCTAATCTAGATGTGAATCCCTTCATGATTAGGTGGGCTATATAAAATGTTTTTCTAACCACTTTGGCCACATGGTTGTCAAATGAGAGATTGCTATCAACTTGGGTCCCCGGGTCCCTAATTACTTCTTCTGTACTTAATGGATTACCATCTATGTGGTAATTTGTGGGCACTTTGTTTTTGCCAAAGGGGATGACTATACACTTTTTGGCGTTTAGCTTGAGGCCATGGCTCTGGCACCAGTTGTCTGTTTCTATGAGGCCCTTTTGGAGGATGCTTGTGTCGGCTGGAGAGTCGATTATGGCGCCCAGTTTGCAGTCATCTGTGAACTTGGTCAGCCACAGTCCTTCCATGTTGGCCTGTACCTCCGAGAAATATATACCAAACAAGAGAGGTCCCAGGACTGAGCCTTGTGGGACGCCACTTGTAACTGGTTTGGAGTCTGACATGGCTCCAGCAATTCTAACCATGTGGGTTCTGTCCTTGAGCCAGTTTGCAACCCATCTAGTGACATAGGGGTTTATATTTAAGCTGGTGAGCTTATCTATAATGCCCGAGTGGGGTATTGTATCGAAGGCTTTTGCGAGGTCCAGATAGGCTGTGTGGACCACTTTCCCTTCATCAATGGCCTTGGTGACTGTTTCAAAGAAGTCAACTAGGTTTAAGAGGCAGGATCTGCCCTTAACAAAGCTGAACTGGGTAGGATCCAGTGTCTGTAGGTCCCCAATATCTTTATTTATGAGGTCCATGATGATCCTTTCCATAGCTTTGCAGACCAAGCTAGTCAGGCTTATGGGGCGATAGTTTCCAGGGTCCATTGAGGCACCACCTTTGTGGAGAGGGACCACTGTTGCTGTACGCCACTCTTTGGGTACATATCCTGTAGTAAGGCTGAGATTGAACAGTAGTTTTATGTTTGGGTTTAGCTCTTCTTGCAGTTCATGTAGGACGCAGCCTGGGACACCGTCTGGTCCTATTGATGCTGTGTTTTTTGCTTTGGAGAGGGCGGCTCCCACCTGAGCATCTAAGATGTCAGGGGGGCAGCACTCTGCTGGGATAGATATTTGCCCTTTTGGTGGGGGTTTGCACTGAACCTGTCAGCTAGGATGTTGGCAATGTCTGTGGGTTCGGTGTATTTTTTGTCATTTTGGACTAATTCTGAGCATATCTGGGAATTCCCACCCAGGTTCCTAACATAACTAAAGAAAGCCTTGTGATTATCCTTAGTGTCCTGTGCAATTTTTCTCTCAAAGCTGGCCTTTGACGATTTTATGAGTGCCCTTAGTTTTTGCTAATACTGATCAGAGATGCCTTCCCTTTTTGGGATTTTGCTCTATCATGTAGTAGCTTCCTCCTTCTATTGTATAGTTTGTTTATGGCTGGGGTCCACCAGACAGGTCGTCTGCCTTTGGAGGATTGGGTCTTGGTTTTATTTGGGATTGCATGATCCATGCATTCCTGAAGGTGTTCATAGAATGCATTTATAAAGGATTCTGCGGTCTGGGCCGTATTTTCCACAGGCCCGGGGCTTTGAAGGATTCCACCTCGGTTTTGAGGAGTGTGAAATTTGCTTTAGAGAAGTTTTTCACTGTGGTTTTCTGGGCAGGGGTGGGGTCGGGATGTGAATATCCAGTGAGATCAGTTTATGGTCTGATCTTACCAGTGAGGGATACACTTCTGGTCTGGAGCATAGAGTCCCCATGTTGGTGATGATCAGGTCCAGTATGTTTTCCCCTCTTGTGGGAGTGGTAACAAGTTGTTCCATAGCATTTGAGTTTATGAATTCTAGGAACCTTTGGGCAAGGGTGTTGGAGCTAGAGTAATGCTCCCAATCTATGTGTGGGTAGTTGAAGTCGCCCAATATAATGGTGTTCGGAGAGACCTTCATATTTTCCAGTGTTCTCAGGAAGGCCGAGTGGGGTTCCTGGGTTTGGGAGGGTGGTCTGTAGCAGGCTATAAACTGGAAGGCAGTTTTACCCACTGTTAGTTGCACATGGATAGTCTCTGATGCTTCGTGCTTTGCCACCAACCTGGAGGTGTGGGTATCTTTGATGAATATCGATACTCCCCCTCCTTTTGTGGTTCGGTCCAAGTTTTGGGGCGAAAAGCATGGTATGAGGTATAACCTGGTAGTGCTGGGGTGCTCTCCGGAGTCCTGAACCAGGTTTCTGTTACTGCACAGATATCGATGTTCTCCATGCTAAGGAGAGTTTCGAGTGCGTGCATCTTGAGGTTTAGACTTCTGGCGTTGAGTAGCATTACTCTTAGTTTCTTAACCCTTGTGATACCTATGGAGGTGGGTTTGTCTTTTGAGCCTTGCCTAAAAAAGGCACTATGGGGGTAGCAAGAGCCTTTGCCAATATCTGAAAGCCCAGGGGTGACAGGTGCAAGCCGTCCCTAGCAAAGCATCGTGGCTTGTTGTGCATATCATCCCAAGCTGACAGGCATTGGATCCCCTTTGAATGACACCAATACTTAAGCCAATTGTTGAAATTGATCATCTTGTCTTCATGGCATCATTCTTGGTGAGGGTAAGATGCTACTCAAGGTCAGGGTCATACCAGCCTGGGCTACATGCTCAGAGAGCTCCTCTATGTCTCTTTTCATGTAGTCCAGGGAGGTACATCTCAGGTCATTCACACCAGCATGGACAATGACCGAGTCATATTTGTACTTGCCTTGGAGTGACCTGAGTGCTTGTGTTATGTGGCGGATCCTAGCGCCAGACAGGCTGCTCACCGTGACCTTCTACTTGTTCAGCCTGGTGAGCGGGACGTCAGTGTGCCTGACGATAGAGTCACCTATTACAAGTGTATCAGGTGTGTTGTTTAGCCTTAAGGGCTGTGACTGTTCGGCACACTGGCTTTGTGAGATATGTGTTGCACATGTTTTGTTTTGGGGTAGCGGTTGCTTGGGTGTCTGCTTTGGAGGTCTCTGCTGCTTAGGCAGATCTTTATTTAGAGCCTCGAGTATGTTTTTGTGTGATTATGTGTTTGGTTTGCTGTCGTGGTAGGTCTATGTGAGACTGGAATTGTAGTGAGTGTGGTTTCCTTCTCCTCCTGACTGGTTATACCAGTACTGAGTTGAGAGAGCTTAGCCTCCAGTTTGGCTATATGGTTGCATCTCTCACATGTGTTGGAATTTGTTGGGAGGAGGAGAGGGTTGTCTGTGTACATGAGGCAGTTGTAACATTGCCTCAAGATTCCCATATTCACCAGCTGGACCGGAGAGGAGATTGACAACTGACCTTTGGACATGCTAGAATAATATTGGGAATTCCTTTATAATTGAAAACAAGGGCCAATGGGGAGCGAGGGTGTAGTGCTTTTATTTTTTGTGCTGACTTATAATTGCTTTAGTGAGCAAGTGCCAGGAAACAAGTGCAATGTGTTACAGGTAACTTAAATGCAAAAACGACAAACAGTAACTTTCTTTCAAGCGAAGCAAGGAAATAAGTACAGTAAGCAATGCAGATATCACTAGGGATCCACAGAAGCGCTGAGAAGCCGCGTTTTAGGTGGAATTAGCGTTCCAGGAAATAACAAGCATACAAACAAAGCTAGATTCAGCAGGCCTGGATCTAGTCTATGCTACAGCAAACAAGGTGTACCAATTTCAGTAAGATACAGTTCAAATATTCAGGCACTATAAACCTTTAACCAGAAATTCCCAGCTCAGAAGGGCAGAGTCCAGCCTCTGCTCCCACAACAGTGCAGACCACGAACCTTCCTAATGTAAAATAACTGTCCTGAAGCCCAAGTGCTTAAACCAGAGCTAATGCACTTTAAGAATAACAGACACTGAGCTCTCAATCAGCAGTTCCCAACTTAGAAGGATGAAAGCTACCTGTCCTGCCACCACATCGCATGCCACAAACCTTCCTAATGTAGAACAACTGTGTATAAGATGAACCCTTGTTTTTATTCCCTTTAGTCTTATACACAGGCCAAGCATATTTTTATCAACCAGAGGAGAAGTTGTGGACAGCAATTAATAAAGAGGTGAAGGATTTTGTCTGGGAGGGGAAGACAGCAAGAGTTAAGTGGAATAAGCTGATTCTTCCAATAGAACAAGGAGGAGTTGGATTGGCCAATTTGAAGGGATATTAAGTTAAGGCTCCTATACATAGCACAAGCACAAACCTATAAATCAAAGTGGAAAGGGATGATGATGAAACTGGGGGAAGGTCAAGAAACAAGGAAAGACTAGGACTTTGGATGCAGACCTTTAAGGAGAATAACAATACTCATACAAAATATTATATCCATAATGTAGCAAAAAGTATTCCAAGAACTATGTCAACACCAGATTGGAGAAAGGAGATTCTGCCAATAGGGATGACTGCAATTAGAGATATAGACAACAGGCAAGAGGGGGGTGGAATTTATTGGAGAAAACTGGCAAAGGAGCCAAGGTATTGGGAGCAACTAACTAGAGAGGAAAGATAATAGAATGGGAAGAGGCCACAAATGCATTTGAACTGCAGGTTACAGATTGCCTTCCCTATCAAGAATTTATAGAGTTCAGGCAAAAAGAAAGAAATAGGGAGCTTCTTAACAAAAAACCAGCACTGGTAGAATTTTTAGTAGACTCTAGAACAGACACTGCTGTTAAAAAAGGAATAGTTAGTATACCATACATACAATTGCGTGATAACTATAAGAATCAATCAGAGGATTGGGAAGAGAGATCGAATAAGCAATTCACAAAGAAACAATGAGGGGATATATGTTTGTCTCCCAAATATGCAACAAAATCTCGAAGTTTATGATTTATGCTTGGAAATGTTTACATAGATATTTTTATACCCCAGCTAGACTCCAGAGCATTTCTCCTTAGTTAGACAACAAATGTTGGAGGTGGTGTGACAGGGAAGAAAGAGGTACCTGGAAGCTTATTTTCTGGGAGTGTAATGAGTTAACAGACTTTAAATATTCCATGAAGACAACTCTGTGCTGGGTGAGCAAATTGATGTAACAAGGAATATGATTTTTCGGAGTTATGATACAGAAGTGGAATTGCCTAGACATAGTAAGGCCTTGCTGAATCTAATTATGGTGGTTGCCAAAAAGTCTAAACTGACTGTACTAGAAGCATTGAATACAGTAACAGAGAAGCTGTCTAGTGAGTTACTACAGGATTAAGTGATTAGCATCTGAAGGGCTCGTGGAAGCAAGGATGTCCCTTTCAGATGTTTATGGCTCATAGGAAAGGGTACAGTGCAGCAGGGGTAATAAAGCAGAGAGACAGTGTCACAAAACCCCATTATTATAACTGAGAAGTTGGGTAAAAAAAAAGAAAGTCATTGCAAGACTTTGGAAAAAGGATGAAAAGCAGGATACCCCCCATGGGGAAAACCAAAAGTACAACTGGACAGAATATCTCACAAACTGTAGCACAAACATTACACACTGCAGCCCTGATGACACAACTGGCGACAAGTGTGTTAGGAGCATCAAATAATATACAATACAGGGGAAAGGGGTCAAAATATTAGGTAGAAGAGAGATGGCAAAGAAGTGATACAAGAAATGGAGAATGGGACAATCAAAAACTAGAACAGAGTAAGGGAAAAAAGAATTAGGAATCAAAAACAAAAGAGGAAAAATAGAAAAAGCCTGAGACAAATGGGGAAACTGCACTGCTACACTGCCAGGATGGGTCTACTTTAATTAATGAAAGCAGAATCCGTTGAATATGAATCCGTCGACACATAAACAGTGAAACGAGGAAACGTCGAATGCACTAAATAGCGAAATCGGAAATGTTGAATTGTCATAGTTGGCTTGTCTATGGTATAGCTCTGTAACGTAAGTGTGCGATAGTTATGGATCTTAGGGTTAGGGTGAGGGTTAAGGTAAGTGCATAGATAGGTAATGTATGTAAGGTTTAGTGTAGGGTTTTGTTAAGTGTATGTGTGTGAAATATTTAGTTTGTGTGGGTATAGTTCTGTAGGGTAAGTGTGCGGTAGTTACGGACCTTAGGGTTAGGGAGGGGTTAAGGGTAATGGATAGATAGTTGTGTATGTGGGGTTTAGTGTATGGTTACAAGTGGAGTTTTGATGCTTTAATTTAGGGTTAGTAGTAGGGTTTTGGTTAGTGTATGTATGTGTTTTATGTTGTTGTGTTTGAGTAGGTAGTATGCTACGGGTGGTGGGGTTGGCCGACTATTGCCGTTTCGATGTTTAAATTTTGTGGTTTTGCATTTTCAACGTTATCGCGGTTTGCTGTTTATGTGTCGACGGATTCATATTCGACGGATTCCGCTTTTGTTTAATTAAAGTAGACCCGCCAGGACAGAGCAGGTTAAATGGGAAGTAGTATGGCTGGGTAAAAAAAAGCTGAAAAGATGGCATGAATGTGTTGCAAGTAAGATAGGGGTTGAATCACCTGAGGTGAGAAGAACAAAGTAATGAGAGTACATAGTAGCTCCCTGATGTTATATGCACTATGTGCAGGACATTGCAGTAATGATAGTACATAATATCTTCCTAATGTCATATGCACTATGTGCAGGACATTTAATGAGGTACAGTAATGATAGTACATTGTATCTCCCTGATGTCATATGCACTATGTGCGGGACATTTAATGAGGTACAGTAATGATAGTACATAGTATCTCCCCGATGTCATGTGCACTATGTGCGGGACATTGTAATGAGGTACAGTAATGATTGTACATAGTATCTCCCTGATGTCATGTGCACTATGTGCGGGACATTGTAATGAGGTACAGTAATGATAGCACATAGTATCTCCCTGATGTCATGTGCACTATGTGTGGGACGTTGTAATGAGGTACAGCAATGATAGTACATAGTATCTCCCTGATGTCATGTGCACTATGTGTGGGACATTGTAATGAGGTACAGTAATGATAGTACATAGTATCTCCCTGATGTCATATGCACTATGTGCAGGACATTTAATGAGGTACAGTAATGATAGTACATAGCATCTCTCTGATGTCATGTGCACTATGTGTGGGACATTGTAATGAGGTACAGTAATGATAGTACATAGTATCTCCCTGATGTCATGTGCACTATTTGCGGGACATTGCAATGAGATACAGTAATGATAGTACATAGTATCTCCCTGATGTCATGTCATGTGCACTATGTGCGGGACATTGTAATGAGGTACAGTAATGATAGTACATAGTATCTCCCTGATGTCATGTGCACTATGTGCGGGACATTGTAATGAGGTACAGTAATGATAGTACATAGTATCTCCCTGATGTCATGTGCACTATGTGTGGGACATTGTAATGAGGTACAGTAATGATAGTACATAGCATCTCCCTGATGTCATGTGCACTATGTGCAGGACATTACAGTAATGATAGTACATAGTATCTCCCTGATGTCATGTGCACTATGTGTGGGACATTGTAATGAGGTACAGTAGTGATAGTACATAGTATCTCCATGATGTCATGTGCACTATGTGCGGGACATTGTAATGAGGTACAGTAATGATAGTACATAGTATCTCCCTGATGTCATGTGCACTATGTGCGGGACATTGTAATGAGGTACAGTAATGATAGTACATAGTATCTCCCTGATGTCATGTGCACTATGTGCGGGACATTGTAATGAGGTACAGTAATGATAGTACATAGTATCTCCCTGATGCCATGTGCACTATGTGCGGGACATTGTAATGAGGTACAGTAATGATAGTACATAGTATCTCCCTGATGCCATGTGCACTATGTGCAGGACATTGTAATGAGGTACAGTCAAAGAATACTGGCACGTAGCAGCTAAATGAATAGAAGAAAATGGAAGTGAAAAAAGGGAAGGGATTACGCTGAGTAAGGATGAGCATTACCAGCATAGCAAAATCAACTCTTCTGAACCTCAAGGTGTTAATGCTCATTGCCAGGAGCCTAAATAAAAATTACACTCCCACCAAGCCATCCTCACAGTCAAGAATATAGACTTCTGGAAAGTTACCTAGACATGGTTTAAAGCAACAGACAGTACCCCAGTAACTTTTCTCAAAAGTGTTACACAAGAACAATAAAGTACAAGCAGAAGACAGTCCATATGACTTGAAAGTGAATACTTACTCAGGCACAAACTTGTTACAGAACAAAAATTGTGTTTATTATAGTCCTTTGTAAAAGCTGTTTACAATTTAAAAATGAGTCCACTAAACAAAACAAATAAAATGTCTCCAAATGTCTAATCAATAAAAACGAGTCTGTTGACATAGATATGATCTTTCCCAGTACCTCTGTTAGCAACTTGGTGGATATGGGCATTCTGAAGCAATGCAGAAATTGCATGTCTAGTGAGATCCAATTAATTCTCAAACAAACTGATATAGTATGTGAGAGATGTATTTACACAATGTTACTGGAGGCAAAACTGTCACATAAAAGGATTCCTAATATTAATAAGGTTGTCAGTAGTACACATGCTACACCTATCACACACAGTTCAAAGCAGACACATAGACCCACAAAGGCTGAGGCAATTAAATGTAAACTACCTAAACCCAAAAGACCTCTGAGACAAAGTAAACATAACAGATCCCCTTAGCAATCCTGAACACACTCTTTCAAAACAACACCTTAGCCATTGGAGACTCCATTGAAGTAAGTCACAGTCAGTTGCTTATCAGGGGCCAAGACTCATCATATTATGCATGCACTCATGTCATTGCACCACAAGTACCAGTATGACCCAGTCACAGTCCATGTGGGTGTAAATGACCTGAGATGTACCTCCCTACACTATATGATGACAGATATCATGGAGCTCTTGGAATATGTGTCCTAAGCTAGTAGGAGCCTAGCATTGAGCAGCATTTTACCTTCTCCAAGGATGATGCTACAATATGAAAAAAAGATGGCTAACTTTAAAAGTTGGCTTACTTCCTGGTGTCATTCTAAGGGGGTGCAATATTTGTCAGTATGGAAGGAGATGGTCAACAGACCACTTTGCTTTGCCAGGGATGGTCTGTACCTCTCCCCTCTAGGCTTTTTAATATTAGCTAAAACATTGTCTTCCCCCATAGTACCTTTTTAGGCAATGCCAAACTGAAAGTACTTCCAAAATAGCAAATCAAAATCAAGAAAATCTAAAAGTGTTACTATTCAATGTTAGGAGTCTAAACAAAACCCTCACTGCCTACTTTTACCTTAAATAATTCTGATGTCTGTGTGGTCACGGAGATATGGTTTAAAGCCACAGATACAGAGCAGTTACTACACAGACATGGACTAAAGATGGAGGGGTCTCTATTTACATAATAAATATACCTCAAGGTTGATAAACAGGATGATGCACTGGAGTCTCTCCACATTCAAATCACCGTAGGCAAAATCCCATACCATTTTCTTGCAAGCTGTAGGCCCTCTTCTATGACCTTGGAAACCCATAACATGTATTTAAGGTTACTGAAAATACTCACCACCCAATGCAACACCATATTCAAGGGTGACTTTAATTACTCCAGTATTAAATGGGAATCATATACAACACCAAATATGCAGGTACAGATACTCTTAGATTTTGTAAACACAAATTTCCTGGACCAGACTGTCATCATGCCGAGGCACAAAAAAAGCCGGATCTTGTCCTCGCTAATATGGCAGACTGCTGCAAATCACCTTGAGTAATGTCCTCTCTGGAAAGGTCAGACCACAAAATGGTCTCCTTCAAAGTATAAATAAGACCCAGAAGCCCAGCTAATCCTAGAATGTACAGGAACTACTCTAAGACTAACTTCCAAGTGATAACTTGAAAAAATTTCAAACCCCAGTAAACCCTGAGAACACTGCTGTCCATGCAAAACTGTTCACAAAAACTCTATACAAGTATGTTAATAGTTGCATAGTGGCAGCTGTACTCACCAGGAATAAATACAGAACTAGCTCAAAAAACAAGCCACAATGGTAGAATCACAGCATCATTAGGCTGTATAACAGGAGGAAGTCCACAGAAACTCAACATGTAAGAGATGCAACTATATTAGAAACCTTGAATCCATGCTCTATCACACGCCAGTCAATACATATGACACTAAGCGGGTTGTCAGCATGCACACCTCAACACCTACTGCACCCAAACCCACATCACAAATACCTACATATGTAGAGGTCCTTGCCAGACACTTACCTAAACACTGTAGACCTCCCAAATATAAACACAAGCATGGTATACATAATACTCCTTCTGCAGAACACAATACACACTAGCTCATGCACCACTGTCTCACCTGTCAAGCCCATAAGGCTAATCACTGAACCTAACAAAAGTCATAGGTGACTCCATTGTAAGACACACAGATGTCCCTCTCACCAGGCTGGACAAGGAAAAGGTCATGGCAAGCTGTCTGTCAAGTGCCAAGATCCACCATATCATTCATGCACTCATGTCTCTCAACAACAGGTACTGTTATGACTCTGTCACAGTCCATGTTGGTCTGAACGACTTGAGATGTACCTCTCTAGACTACATGAAGAGAGACATGACTGAGCTCTCAGAGTATGTGTCTCAGGCAGATATGTCCCCAGCCTTAAGCAGCATTTTACCTTCACCTAGAATGATGCCTCAATATAAATAGAAAATGATTGACTTCAATAATTGGCTTAGTTTTTGGTGTTATTCTAGGGAGAACCAGATGGATGACATGATTGACAGACCCTGATGCTTTCAACTCCACAATCTACCAACCGGACCCCAGAGGCTCGAACAAAACCAAACAGGAAGGTACCAAAAGTGCTCGTACCACCAATGTCTCCCTAGTTACACCAAAACACCTCACGACTCAGCCGATGGTAAAAAACAGCTTTAATTCCATAAAATTCCACAAATGCAGTACATAGGTTTAGCACTTTCATCTACTGCAGGTAGACTTCTTCAGAACCAATTAAAAACAATTGCAACAGCTCTTTTAAAGCAATTTTGGCGCCAAAAATCTTTCTTGGGAATACATAGTCATAAAAATAAAAATAGAAACAAAATGAAACAAAATGAGAATATAAATAAGTATATAAATACAAAATAATATTGAAAATAATAATAATATGTTGAACTTCAACATATATAAAAACATATGTAAAAAATACATGTACAAATTCATACATCTGTCTCTAAAAGATACAATATAACCACTATACATATAATAAATAATACAGATTTAATTGAATGGACACATGTAGGCATGATGTTACAGACTTGTCCTCCACAAAGAGTATATCATATGATATATATTTATGAGTAGATAATATATATATTATGTACTATATTAATGGGTTGACCAACCCCAAAAACTAATAACTAATAGGATGGGGTACAAAGGGGTGAATTTGCGAGAAATCTAGCCACGGTCCAAAAGTAGAAAAGGTTTAATACTAATGTATTCATTTAGGCCTGGCCAAGAGGTGGCATCACATAATATCTGCCATTTGGTCTCAAGACAGGACAAACCTGTCTTCCAGTCACCTCCATAATCATTCACCCCTATTTGATCAATTATAGAAAATGTAAAACTATGATGGGAACCTTTTTCACTTATATGTTTGCTTAAAGCGTTGTTCAAATCAACCTTTTTTATTTTATACAAATGTTCGTAAATACGAGTTTTGAGTTTCCTTTCTGTCTTTCCAATGTAATATCCTTGACAGCTGGAGCAGGTTGCCAAGTACACCACTCTCATAGAGTTACAGTTTCCTTTCTTACCGTAACATTTAGTTCTGTTTTTGTTATAGAGTTTAATGGTATTACTCTCATTAATGTGTTGACAATATCTACAGTTCCCACATTTGTGGGTGTACTCGTCTTTGGATTTTGTCAACTCCTTTTTCTTTCCCCCCTCAACTATCCTCTTGATATTGAACGAAGTTTTGTACACACTTGTGGGGTGTAAACCCAAAACCGATGTGATGTCCTCTGAGCCCAAAAATATATCCCAATGCCTATTCAAAATCTGCTTAACTAAATTTGAATAGGGATTGAACATAATAACACAAACGTTGTTTCTATCACCTATCATTTGCTTTTGGGTATTCTTCCCTATGAATGTACCTCCTAATAAGGGGATGTATTTGTTTCCCCATGATCTGATGACATATTGGGTCACATCTATTACCATCTCCTTAGGATATCCTCTGGCAATGAACATTTTGGCTACAATGTCCATCTGTTCCTCCATATCCTGTCTCACTGAGCACATTCTGGCTACCCGAATGCATTGTCCCTTAATGATGTTACGAAAAATATGCGGAGGGTGACAACTGCCATATTGTATATAATCATTAGAAAAGGTGGACTTCCTAAAAATTTTGGACTGAAAACCATCACCCTGATGCTTTGCCAGAGATGGCCTTCATCTGTCACCTCTGGGAGTTCGGCTACTGGCTAAGGCTCTTGTCACCCTCACAGTGACTTTTTTAAGTAGTGTTACAAGGACAAAACTCCTGAGGTAACAATACCAGACAAAAACAACCTCAAGGCTGTGCTGCTAAATGCTAGGAGTCTTAACATGAAACTGCAGTCACTGAAAATCATCCTTATCCTGGAGAACGCAGCATTTGTACAGTCACGGAGACCTGGTTCAAGGACATGAAGAGCACCACAGCCATACTAGGTTACACCTCCTTCCACACGTTCAATCCACAAACTGAAGGTAAGATTACTAAAGGAGGCTGTGTATCAATATTCATCAAAGATAAATACACCTCCAGATTGGTTAAACAATATCACACCCTAGAGATACTTCATGTGCAATTACATGTTGGTAGGACACCTATTCAAGTCATTGCCAGCTACAGAATCCCCCTCCATGAATCAGGACACCCACTCTACCTATTTGGATCAACTTGAGTCTATCAAGATAGATTCGAACACCATGATTATGGGTGACTTTAATACCCTAGCATTGACTGGGTGAATTACTTGTGCTCAAACTTACTTGCTCCAAGGTTCCTTGACTTTGTCAACTCCAGTGCCCTGGACTAGCTGGTTGACACCCTCACTAGGGGAGCCAACATCCTGGATGTGGTGCTTACAAATATGGGAGACCACTGTATCACCCCCATTGTGAGTTCATCCCTGGTGAGATCTGACCATAAATCAGTCTCATCTGAAGTAACTATCCCACCTGCCCCCCCCCCCCCCCCCAGTAGCAACTAGACCAAAAAATGTCTCCAAAGCAGATTATAACCTCCTATTGGATGGCATAAATAGCTTCACTGCACCTCCCCCCTCAGACGGAGCCAGTAACCATGCCCTGCCCTACACCAGTGCCCTATACAAGCACCTGTATAACTGCATTGACTCAGCAGTACCTGCTAGGACCAAAATAAGCTCTTCAAGGAAGAGCAAGCCTGCCTGGTAGACAACCACCATTAACAGGCTTTACAATAAAAGGAAGAAACTGCTGTCCAAGAGTAAGAATTAGCAGGCTCTAAACTGGAGAGACTCCCTCCTCAGCTTAAATAAGCAAATAAGACTTCTTGTGAAGTCCTCCAAGTCAAACTACAAATACAAGTTAGCTTCTTCAACCAAGGACAACCATAAGGCATTCTTTAGTTACATCCGTAAACTAAAAGGTAAGGCCCAGATTTTTGCCGAACTGGTAGTTAATGGTAACACATATACTGAGCTGGTGGACATAGCTAACCTGCTAGCCAACAGGTTCAGTGAAAACTTCACTTCCCTGTCCCAGACACATGTACATCATGACATCCTTACCACCTGTTCCCTACCTTGCATCTGTAAAGAGCAGGTTGTAAACGCCCTCTCTACGACCAAAACACAGCATCAATGGGACCTGATAATATCCCAGGCTGAGTCTTACATGGGCTCAAACAAGAATTAGCATCACAATTGGTTACTCTTTTCAACCACAGTCTAAGCACAGGCTTCATCCCAGCTGAATTGAAAACAGCCACAGCTGTTCCCTGCACAAAGCTGGTGCTTCTACTGACCCTGGGAACCACAGAACTATTTGCCTGACTAGCCTTATCTGTGAGGCCATGGAGAGGAACATCATGGACCTTATCAACAAAGATATAGGTAATCTCCAAACACTAAATCTGATCCAGTTTGGATTTGTCAAGGGGAGATCATGCCTGTTAAACTTCTTTGAGACACAAGGACCCTAGATGAGGGGAAATCTGTGCATACAGCCTACTTACACCTAGCCAAGGCATTTGACACTATCCCTCACTCAGACATCATTGACAAACTCTCCCTGCTAGACATCAACCCTTATATTGTAAGGTGGGTTGCAAACTGGCTCACTGACAGAACCCATACAGTCAAAATAAGGGAATCTACCTCCAACAGCAGACCCGTAACCAGTGGAGTTCCACAAGGATTGGTCCTGGGACCTTTACTGTTTGGAATCTATGTCTCAGAAGTACAAGCTAAAACCAAGGGACTGTGGCTGACAAAGTTTGCTGATGATTACAAACTGGGTGCAGTCATAGAATTTCCAATTGATGTCAACATCCTTCAAGAAGGTCTTACACAAACAAATGATTGGTGCCAAAGTCATGGCCTCAAACTCAATGCAAAAAAATTATTATCATCCCTTTCAGTAAGACAGATGTTCCTGCAAATTACGACATCAATGGCCTAAGTATGCACTCAGCGGTGAGAGATCTGGGTCCCCAAGTTGACAGCAACCTTGACTTTGATCACCACATCTCCACAGTGGTAAGAAGGGCATTCTATATGGCTCATCTCATAAGTAAGGGCATGGCATCGAGAAAAAGAGAAGTTATCACCTCCCTGTACTGTTCACTCATTAGACCAATAATTGAGTATAACGGCCCTTTTGGTATGTACCTTTCAAAGCACCTGAAGCAAATGGAGAGACCACAAAGGTTCTTCACAAGCAAAATTCAAGGTCTTCAGCAGCTGTCCTATGGGGATCGGCTTAAATCACTGTCACTTTATTTTGTTTCATACAGGCTACTAAGAAGCAATCTCTGACTTGCATATAAGGTGATCTCTGACCCTGCTTTATTGAAAATGCTGCACATCTACAAGTCAAATGGCACACTGGTTATTCAGTCTAAGAACCTAAACCTGGTATGTGACATCGATAGGACCTGCTGGAGGGACAGATTTTTCTCCCAGGGGGTACCACACCTTTGGAACAGACTCCTACTTTATGTCAAACATAGCACCTCATTGACCCTCTTCAAACACAGTCTGGACGATTGGATGGATAACCATAAATTCACCTCAGGGGTTCCACCTGTGTCCCTCTTGGACAGGCACAATAGGTGCTGATCATGGTAACAACGGTAACATTTGGCTAGGCTTGTAAGGGCCCATGAGCCATTAGCCTAGTAACTTCTTATGATCCTATGGCAAAAATTAAGAGGTGTAGCACCCAGCAGGATAAAAGCACTCTCAAACTAAACATACTACTCAGAGGAAAAATAATGTCTACCAAAGCCAAATTTGAGGTAAATTTGGCCTCCCAGACCAAGGACAATCACAAGGCATAATTTACCTGTGTCCACAACCTCAAAGACATTGCACAAATGTGTGCAGATCTCATTGTCAATATAGCCACATCTACTGAGTCAGAAGATATAGCAATACTATTGATGGACAAATTCACCTCTAACTTTGTCTCTCTCCCCCCTCAACCTCCTTCCAGGAAATCTAATCAAATAAATCAAATTCTCCGCTATCACTAGGGAACAGATCCTCAATGCCCTCTCTAAAGCCAGTAACACTGCATTGATGGGCCCACACATTATCTCAGGATGGCTTCTAAATAGTATGAAACCTGACCTATCAGGCCCTCTGGATTGCTATTTAAACTTTAGCCTCCAAACAGGCTTCGTGTCTAATGAATGGTGATCAGCAACAGTCATCCCTCTGCCCAAAGGTGGACCATCTACAGACCCTGGAAACTACAGACCCATAAGTCTCACTAGTCTCATATGCAAATCCATGAAAAGAATTATCATGTAAATGATCAATAATAACAAAGAAAACCTCCAAACACCGAAGCCAACCCAGCTGGGTTTCATCAAGGGAAGTCCTTGCCTACTCAACCTGGTGGACTTCTTTGGGAAGGTCACCAGAGCAATGGATGAGGGCAAAATGGTTCACACCACCTTCCTTGACCTGGCCAAAGCATTTGACACAATACCCCCTCGAGCATTGTTGACAAACTCCAGACGTTACGTGTAAACCTTTATGTCACCTAGTGGATAGCCAGCTGGCTCACAAGAAAACTTCTGTAAACACCCACGCATACACATACATGCATGTGTGTATATGTGTATTTGAAAGTGTGTTATATAAATGTGTGTCTGTTTTACATATACACACACACATATATATATATATATATATATATATATATATATATATATATAGATATATAGATATATATATATATATATATGTATATATATGGACACATACATACACATTGAGCAGACAGACAGATGTAGTCACACTTGCATCATACACACATTGGCAGACTGAAACAACCTATCATAAGATAGCCAACAAATAGTACTAAAGAAAATAGGATAAAATGGGAAAAAATAGCAAGTATTCATTGAAATAAATGCTCACACTAAAGTGTAGTAAAACTGGTAACCTGTAATAAATAAAACAAACACTACTTAAAGCATAAAACACTGTAACAAAAATTTTAATTAGTCCCATATATAAAAATGTACACTTACCTGTATGTCCAGTTGTGTGGTATAAGCAGGTTATGTGAAATCCACACTCTATAGTTGATTTCGTCTCCATGACTTTCACAAAGTCTACATACAACCTGACCATCCAAAGCCATCATCTCTTACACTTGCCACAGCAAGACCAGTGCTTCTATGCTCACGTTCTGTAAAGCCTTTTGAGTCTTATTCATAAGCCTACTGTCACCAGCAAAAATAAATTGTAAATAATACTAACAATACTTATAATAATAATGATAATAAAAGGTACTAGCCTCTCTTGTAATGTTTTGTTGTGACCGTGAGTTCTCAACTGAGCTGAATTCAGCAGACACTAAAAATCATCATTTCCCCCCCAAAAAAAAAATACCCAACTACATCCCACCCCACCATCCCACACATGAAAAAAAAAAAGAAAATTAACCATCATTTCCCCACAGGATGTTCCCAGGAAATGCCTAAAAGCAGTACTTTGTGATGAATGCATTACCATGTAAATAAAGTCAAATAAATAAATGCACTGAATCAATGAAGACGTTTTAAACAACCCATCATTTAAGCTTCTAATTAAATGAAATGAAAACAGGCCAACAGAGATTTAAATAGTAAGCACAAAATATTTCCACACCCTAATTTGTCTCATCAGGGGACCACTGGTGTGCAAAAACTATCCCATTAAATGGTAAATAGCAATCCTAAGTGCTGGTCTTTGAACTGGTGTGAACAGGTTTCTGTACAATACAAGTCCAACCCATTAGCACATTAATACAGCCTGCAGTCCTATCATTGCCATTTACAGCATTGATATGTGGTTCCTCAAAGGACAGAACATTAACAGCTGGGTCTCTTTGAAGGTATTGAATATCACCATCAGCCCTCCTAAATCTTGAAGCCTTGCCACTAAATATATGCTGCATTCTTCCAATAAAACAGTTTCTTTCCATTCATAAGTCATAAATGTACAATCACACATACCTAGCAAACATGTATCATTAAGACACTAAACATTGTAACTCAAAATACAGACAGGATAAAAATAGTACCAACTAGTAAAAACAATAAAATAAACAATCAAGTTAACATGCATTATTTATAGCAAATATTAATTTAACATAAATAATGTGTTTCCTTCCTTCACGCATGCATTACAATTGATCTATAATTATTATGCAAGCTTTTTACACTATATACAGCCCCCTTCTGTATCAACAGATGAACAATAATTCAGTGCTTCTTTCTGGATTGGGTTAATTCTTTCCTTATCTTTCCTCTCTTGGAAGTATTCCATACCTCACATTACTTATCCTTACCACGTCACCTCTCTTAATTCTTCTTACTGATACCATGTTCTAGATGTCTACTGTTCCTACTTGCCCTTGACTCCTTTTGTCGACCCCCTCCTTCTCCGTTTTGACTTCTTTCTTTTTTAGGTTCATAGGTGTGTACTAGGCTAATGGCCCTGGAGCCTTTACAACCCTAGCCCATAGAAATGCCCTGGCGTTAGTTCTCAGTGCCTGTATCAAGTAGAGCCACTGGAGTGATCCCCGAGGTGAACTTTTTGTTACCCATCCACTCATCAAGATTTCTCTTGAAGAGGGCCAGTGAGGTGCTCTGCTTGACATGCATGGGAAGTCTATTCCAGAGCATGGGCAGTCTCTGGGCTATGAACCTGTCCCTCCAGCGCTTTCTATTGATTGTGGTAATGAGGTTGAGGTCTCTGGAGCATGTGGTGTGGAGGGATTGGGATTTCTTTAGATGTAGCATTTCTAATAGAGCTGGGTCAGACATGGCTTTGTAAGTCAAGCAGAGATCATCTCTTAATAGGCGATATGAGACAGAGGCGAGACTAGCTTTCAGCGATGTCTACTATTTCTTCACAAGAAGGAGGCTGCCGTTGCTTCTATCTATTTAGTATTTTTTTTTTTTTTTTTGCTGGTAACAACCACCTATATTAAATTTCTATGATGTTCCCTTATTTATGGATCATTCCCCAGGATAACCAGCTGTTTTGTCAATTGTATGCCCTGTCTCCTATTGGTTTAGGGGTTTTTCTACCTACCACTTAAACAAGTCATGTCTTGGAAAACCCTAGAATATATGCAGCCAAATACCCCTTTACACTGTTTCACATCTGCAACAACTGTCTTTGGTCCATGGAAAGATATTTTTCAAGCTTGCTGGGGTGTAAAAATAGTGATGCAAACATTGCCAGGCACAAATCCTAAATCTTATTGATTTTGTTATATATTTGGGTAATATTATAATTTCCTCCCATATGTTTTCTAATATTCATTCTTTTGGCTCTATTTCTCATTTTGTTCCTTTCTTCTGTAACTATCAACTCTGTATTTACATCTTAGTGCTTTTGCTATTAATTCTCTGTTCACTATACCTTTTAGCCTAATTCCATTTATTGCTTTTATTATGCTAGGATGGTAGCTCTCCTTATCTGTTAATCTCCTGATCTTCTCCAATCTCACTGCAATCCCTCTATATTCCCCATTCCATTGCCTTGGAAGAGACATGTTATCCCTTTGTTCTTCTCAATTCGTCAAAGTCCCATACTTATATCCAACACTTAAGTTCTGTTCTCTGTATTTCCTACCTCCACATTGACTTTTTATCCCTACCTACTTTCACACCACCAACAGGGACTAGAATTTCCTTCCATAGTTTTAATTCTGACTCCTTTACTAAATTTGTCACTGCTTTAGCCATTTCCCTCCATATTTGGACTTCATACTCCATATTCCCTATGAGATTCTTTCACACTCCTCAAACCTCTTGTCTTCTCCCATATCATCTCCCTTCAGTCTGCCTTGTATGTTGTGTACATTATTCTCAGCACATTGTCTATATGACGTGTTTATAGCTAGGCTGCTACTTCCTGCACACCCAGACCTTCTGCTACTTCCTGTACACCCAGACCTTCTGCTACCTCCTGCATACCCAGACTGTCTGCTACCTCCTGCACACCCAGACTGTCTGCTACCTCCTGCACACCCAGACCTTGTGCTACTTCCTGCATACCCAGACCTTCTGCTACTTCCTGCACACTCAGACCTTCTGCTACCTCCTGCATACCCAGACTGTCTGCTACCTCCTGCACACCCAGACCTTCTGCTACTTCCTGCACACCCAGACCTTCTGCTACTTCCTGCACACACAGACCTTCTGCTACTTCCTGCACACCCAGACCTTCTGCTACCTCCTGCATACCCAGACTGTCTGCTACCTCCTGCACACCCAGACCTTCTGCTACCTCCTGCACACCCAGACTTCCTTCATCAATTGCTGCTCTTATCACCTCCCAAGACATTAGTGCCTCTACTCCTATTCCATTGCCAAAGCCCGGAACAATCTTGCCACAAGTATTAGAGCAAATACCAACTTTGTCATTTGAAAATGCATGGAAAGAATTCTTAAGCAAAGCATTAATCTATTCATGCTCTAATCCCACTTAATACAATATCCCTTCAACTTAATAACCTCTTCAAGAACCTTTGCTGCTCATTATACTTTAATTACATTCTGGCTATCCTACTTTTCATTTATACAGAAAAGAGGTCTTACATACCTCTGTGTACCCCTTTCTCCCCCTCTCTTCGCACACCAACTACTCTGCACTCTCCATATTTCCCTTTTTCACACTCTCTACTTTTCTCTATGCTTCTCCTAGTGCTGCCTGTCCTTTTCTTTTTCCTTTCCCGAAAATTAATCAAGTTTTCATAAAACTCCTTCCTGTAACCTTGTAATTACCTGACATATCTCTTCCTTTGCCTCTTATATTTCAATTTTCAACATGCATATTTTATATTTTGCATATATATATATATATATATATATATATATATATATTTGAATTCTGCATTAATTATTTACCTTGGAGTTGGAGCCTTTATCCTCAGGCCTCTGCTGAAAATGGGATAACTAACTAACTAACTAACTAACTAACTAACTAACTAACTAACTAACTAACTAGTATTGTAAACTCAGCATTACAACAGCAAACTGCAGAGCCAATAATTTCATTTTCAAACAGCAAAGGGAAACCAAGGGAGGGTGAACAACGATAGGTTAATCAATGAAGCAGCCAACTGCTGCTCAGATATGGCAGCTGGGAGTTGACCTAACGTGGCTAAAGAGAGGTTGCCAGCCTTTTCCACAAGTCTCTCTGGTGATTGCTAAGGAGGACAATAAGTGGAGATGCCTTGTAGTGAGAGTGTTATAATTTCATTTTTAGCAATCATTATGGTATGTCATACCATCACAGGATGTTAAGCATATTAATATCCAGTCTTTTATGGGGTTCACAGGGAATAACATATCGTTTTTATTCTGTATCTGGTTGTTTGATTCCTATACACATTTTTGTTATATATATAAAACTGTGGATGTGCCTCAGTTTAAAAGAATTTTTTTCTTTCCTTTAGACAAGTTCAGCATTAACATTAAAACAGGATAGGGTGAAATGAAAGTATGGTCTATATGCACCAGTTAATGTTATGAATAAAAATAATCCAAATGTAATTTCACTGCAGTGATGCTTTGACATTATATATATATATATATATATATATATATATATATATATAGTGCAATATACCTAGTGATGTGTGGTGGTGTTAGCAAACTAGTTAAAGGCAAACTCCCACAGATTGTGTAGTAGGTATCTCATCTGAAAGTATGAGTAACCAGTGGAGTTCCCAAGGGCTCTGTACTGGGAATCTTCCTTTTCGGCATTTACTCCCCCGATTTTCAAACTGTGAACTGGGTCCTTGGATAACCAAGCATGCAGATGACTCCAGTCTAGATGTTACTTGTCAAGATCTCCTCTAACAATAGATAGCATAGTGAAAACGGGCTCTAATTAAATGAGAAAAAAAGTGTAGTACCTTTTCATTTAGCTGACATCCCCAACAAAGGACAACCACAAGGCATTCTATAGTTACAGCTGCAGCCTAAAGGAAAAGCCCTAGATTTGTGCCGGATGGGTAGTTATGGATAACACATATACTGAGCCTGTGGACATAGGTAAACTGCTGTCCAACACTTCCTGAGAGAACTTCACTCCCCTGTCCACACCACATGTACCTCATGGCATCCCTACCAACTGTCCCCAACCTTGCATCTCTATAGAGCAGGTCGTAAATGCCCTCTCTAAGGCCACTAACAAAGTATCTGTGGGACCTGAGAACAAGGTGGTGCTTCCTCTGACCATGAAAACTATAGACCCATTAGCCTGACTAACCTTATCTGCAAGGGCATGGAATGATTCATCATGGACCTTATAAACCAAGATACAGGTCATCTCCAAACAGCTGACCCTACTCAGTTTGGATTTGTAAAAAGGGAGATCATGCCTGGTAAACCAGGTGGACTACTTCGAGACAGTCTGCAAGGTCCTGGATAACGAGAAATCCATATATATAGCCTAGCTGGACTTATCCAAGGTGTCATACACTATCCCCTACCCAGGTATCATTGACAAACTCACCCAACTAGATATTAACCCCTATATCATTAGCTGGGTTGCTAACTGGCTCAGTGATGGAACTCATATAGTCAAAATAGAGGAATCCACCTCCATCAACAGACCTGTATCATGCGGTGATCCACAGAGATCAGTCCTGGGACCTCTGCTGTTTGGAATCTATTTCTCCTAGGTGCAAGCGAAAACTAAAGGTCTGAGGGTGACAAAGTTTGCTGTTGACTGCAAACTGAGAGCGGTCACAGAATCTGCAAAATGATGTAATTATCCTACAAGAGGGTCTTACACAAACAACTGATTGGTGGCAAAGTCATGGCCTTGAACTCAATGCAAAGAAATGTATATCATTCCTTTTGGTAAAAAGGATGTTCATGCTAACTGCCACATCAATAGCAAGACCTCAAGTATGCACTCTGTGGTGAGAGACCTGGGCACACTGGGTGACAGCAACCCTACCTTTGACCACCATGTCTTCACACTGTTAAGAAAGGCATTCTATAATGCTCATCTCATAACTAAGAGCACTGCACCCAGAAAAAAAAAAAACAGAACCTCCCTGTACTCTTCCCTCATCAGGCCAGTAATTGAGTACAATGCCCCTTTTGGTATGTCATGTCCCTGCCACACATACCCCATGACATCACTACCATTCTATATTGCTCATCTCATAGCCTTTCAAGAATCTTCAGCACTTGCAGAAACCACAATGATTGCTCACAATGAAAAGTCAAGGTCTTCAGCATCTGTCCTATGGGGATTGTCTGAAATCACTGGCACTTTATTCTGTTTCATACACACTACTCAGGGATGATGTCTGCCTTGCATACAAGGCAATCTGACCCTGCTATACTGGAAATGCTGCACATGCATAACTGAAATGGTACATGGGTTACTCAATGCAACAACGTTAACCTGGTGTGTGGCATTAATAAAACCTGCTGGAGGAACAGAATTGTCTTCCTGCAGTTGTCATAACTTTGGGACAGACTCCCACTACATGTCAAACAGAGTACCTCTTTGACACTCTTGAAACGTAATCTGGATGTTTGGATGGGTGGCGTACAATCACCCCATGGGTTCCACCCGTGTCCCTCTAGGACTGGGGCAATAGGTGCTGATTGTGGAAATAAGGCTAAAACTTGGCTAGGCTTGTAAGGGCCCTAGGGCCATTAGCATAGTGACTTCCTATTAATTCATCTCTCGTATCACCTTCCTTTCTCAAGATACTCTGTCTAGCTTTGTCTCGGTTAGTCCGAGTATCTCAGCATAGTGTAATTATATTGTACAGTTTTAGGCATACTACATTAAGGTGATATAGTCACATCTACCTTAAGTGATGTCTAGAAAATGAATTACTCATGAAAACTGTGTCTATTTCCTACTTTTTTATGCACTACAAGCTGCATAATATACACTTTTTATGTATAACATTTTATGGTTATTATGTTTAATAAGCGTTTTTGAGTGTTTGCTACTACTGAATGTGTTTATAAATTGGGTAAATTTGGGTGTACTTTCTGGAGTCATTCTAAGGGAAAACAGTATCTTTCAGTCTGGAATGACATGATCGACAGACCTCGATGCACTGCCAGAGACTGTCTTCATCGTAACCCATGGGATTTCAGCTGCTGGCTAAGGCCCCTGCCACCCCCATACTGCCTTTTTTAGGCAGTGTGTCAAGGACAAAATTCTCCAGTGTAAAAACTCCATCTAAAAACTATCTCAAGGCTATGCTGCTACATGCTAGGAATCTTAACATGAAACTGCAGTCACTGGAAGCAGTCCCCACCTTGGAAGACGTACACATTTAAGCAGTCATGGAGACCTGGTTCAAGACAGTAAACAGCACCCCAACCATACTGGAATACACACCCATCCACACTTTCAGACTGAAAAATGGAAGGCATGAGAAGTAAAGGAGGCGGTACATCGATATTAATTAAAGACAAATACACTGCCAGATTGGTCAACTAGTATGATTCCCATGGAGATACTTCAGGTGCAAGTAACCATTGGTAGGACACCTATTCAAGTCATTGGCAACTGCAGGACCCCATCCATGAAACTGGATATCCTCTATGCCTATTTGGGTCTACATGAGTCTAACAAGATATATCCAAACACCCTGGTTTTGGGCAACTTTAACTACTCATCCATCGACTAGGTACATTACTTGTGGTCTAACACACTTTCCCAAAGGTTCCTCTAATTTAGTAACTCCACTGACCTAGACCAGCTGGTTGACACCCCCACAAGGGATGCCAACATCCTGGATCTAGTGAGTAGCAATATGTGGGACCACTGTAGCACCCCCACTGTGAGGTCTTCCCTAGTGAGGTCTGACCTGAAGTCAGTCTCTTTCAAAGTAACTATCATCACACCTGAACCCCCCCACCAGCAGCAAATAAATTAAAAAACTTCTCCAGAGCAGATTATAACATTTTACTGGATGGAATAAATAGATGTACTGCACCTCCTCCCTCAGAGGTGACTGGCAACTATGACGAGTTCTACACCAATGCATTATACCAACTCCATGTTGACTCAGCCATCCCTAACAGCACCAAAACAAGCACCTCAAGGAAGAGCAAACCAGCCTGGTGGTTAACTGCCATTAACAGGCTTAGAACAAAAGGAAGAAATTGCTGTCAAAGAGTAAGAGGGAGTGAGCCCTAAACTGGTAACACTGCCTCCTCAGCTGAAACAAACAAGTAAGACTTCTTGTGAACTACTCCAATGCAAAGAAAAATCCAAATTAGCTTCGGCAATTAAGGAGACCCATAAGGCTTTATTTAGTTACAACCATAACCTGAAAGGAAAGACCCAGATCTGTGCCTAACTAAGAGTTAATTATACCTTTCCAAGCAACTGGAGAAACCACAAAGGTTCATCACAAGGAAAATTCTAGGTTTTCAGCATGTGTCCTATGTGGGTCATCTGAAATCACTGTAATTTTATTCTCTTTTATACAAACTACTCAGAGGCAATCTACACCTCGTGTATAAGGCAGTGTTTGAACCCTTCTTTACTGGAAATGCTGCATATCTGCAAGTCAAGTGGTACACGGGTTAGTCACTCTAAACAACATCACCTGGTATGTGCCATTAACAGAACCTGGTGTAGGGACTGATTTGTCTCCCAGAGGTTACCACACCTTTGGAATGGACTCCCACTTCATGTAAAACTGAGCACCTTATTGGCCCTCTTCAAACACAATCTGGTTATTTGGATGGGTAGCTATATATTCATCCCTGGGGTTCCACCTGTGTCCCTCTTGGACAGGGGCAATTGGTGCTGACCATGGAAATAAGGCTAGAACCTGACTAGGTTTGTAAGGGCCCTAGGGCTATTAGGCTAGTAACTTCTTATGATCCTATGAAGCTATATGTTGAGTGGTATGTCCATAAATAGAAATAAAACAGCTATACAGACATATATGGAAAGTGTATTGAAATTAATACAGAAAAACATTTACAGCACAACACACACACACACACACACACACACATGGAGAAAGCCTGAAATAATGGGGGGAGGGTCCAGAAACAGTGTACATGTATAAATATTAGTTACAAAAATTGAACATTGATGGAATAACAGGTTTAGGATTGGCAAGAAATTTCTGAAGAGTGGGAAGTCTGGCACAGAAATAGAACATTGATGAAATTACCGGTTTTAGCATTTGCACAAATTTTCTGGCGTGGCAAATCTGAAACACAAATATTTGTCATTATTTACTGACTTCAGTCTTTATAATTCGCCTTGGAATTGTCAGAAAACCACAATGTGTGAACAATGGATCAAAAATATGGGGCAAAAATCTGGACATTCTGTGATAAAATGTAGAGTTGAGAGATATGACACACACACACAAACACACGGACACGTGGACAAAGACAAAAATAACTGGGGGGGGGGGGCTATATCTATAAACAATGAAAATGAAAAAAAATTTGGCGTACAGAAATAGAACATTGATGGAAGAGCAGGTTTTGCATTTGCACGAATTATCAGAAGGGCCTCAAGTGTGAAACAAAAACAGGACATTTATGGAATAACGGGTTTAGCATTTGGACAAATTTTCTGAAGAGTCGCAAGTGTGAATCACAAACATTTGCCCTTAATTTGTGACTTTGGTCATTATGCTTTGCCAGTGATTTGTCAGAAAATCACAATGTATGAGCAATAGAGCAAAAATATGAGCCAAAAATAAGGACATGTGTGAACTGCCAGGGACTGGCCACAAAATATGAGACAGGAATATAGACATTCTGCGATAAAATGTACAGGTGAGAGATATCACACATGCACAAACATACGCATCAGCAGCACCACCACCATATCCTGCATAAATAGGTAGTTTAGAGTGGAAATTATCAGTCTGATGTGATGACCATTTTTTTTGTAGGAAATGTCAGGCATGCATGCCATTACAGTTGCACTGCTGGCAAAGGAAATATTTTGGAGTCTTCACTTTTGCAGCTGGGCAACAAACCAGAAATTAACCAAATATTTTTTTTTTTTTTTGTGTGCGTGGGTGGGGGGGTGACACTCCTTGGTTTAGCACTTGTAACTCCCCAACCAGACCTACAAAAGGCCTAAAAATGGAGTATGAAAGTAAGGATAGTCGCTCAATGTTCTCCACTGCCAGATATCAATCCCTAAGTTAGGAAATCATGTGCCTAGAATGAGAGAAAATTAGTCAAGCCATAGCTGCTATGTTTCCACAGTCACGGACACTGCAACAAGTCCTGAGACTGCAACCATACCTCTCTACCTGTTAGAACATGAAATCTGGACAAAACCACAACAAATGGGGTGACAAAGGACCCCAAATAGGGACAATTTTTACATATCATTCCAGCAAACGTAGAAAGTTGTTGGAATGATAGTTTTCTGCATGAATTTCCAAACAAATAGTAAGTGTGACAAAGCAAATGACTAACGCTTTTTTTTCCACGTGCACAGTAATTTCCCAGTGATTTGCCAAAAAACTACATTTTGATAACAAATAAAGAAAAAATGTGAGTCAAAAATCAGGACGGTTAGCAAAAATATGGCCAAAAGAGAGCTTAGACTATAACAATAAACCCTAACTCAGAATGTTTTCTCCGGACTGCTCTGCAGAGTTTTACAGGAGAAACATATCAGTGTAAACAGGCAATGCTCCATTCCAAAACGTACCTACATACTGTTGCAGTCGCTACATTTTAGATAAACTTGCATAACCTTCCTTTTAGGATTATGATAGAGTCCCCCATTTAAGCATACAGACAGCACCTGACTGCATTTGCTAGGAATAGCTTCGCATTTCTGTGTAACAAACATGAATCATACTCCTACATACGAAGCACTTAAAGTAAAAAATCCCTGTTTGTCTGATTAGATCTCTGGCAGCATAAAAGGAAGGAATGCCCATAATCAGCATTCAGATGTAGACTGTGCTGTAATCAAACTTTACCCAGGTCAGCATGCACTCCATGAGCAAGAATCACGGTAGTTTCACTTCTAAAGCTCTGCTCAGCTGCTTATCCGGAATAACGGGCAATTGCATAAACCGTTAAGAAAGGCTATCTATTTCACACTTGGTCCTGCATACAGCAATTTTGTATGGTAAATATGTATGTATATGCATGCCATACCTTTGTTTATAAGTTGCACAGCATAGAATGATTTCCTCACTACCGTGCATATGTGATGGTCAAAGGCTAGATTGCTGTCTATGTGTGTCCCCAAATCCCTGACTACTGGGTCAACTCTTGTAGATATGTTGTTAAAATGACAGTTACCAGGGGTAGATGACTTCCCAAAGGACAATATTATGCACTTCTTGGCATTTAGTTTTAGTCCATGGCTCTGACACCAATTGTTTGCCTGTGTCAGCCATTCCTGGAGAACATTTGTGTTGGTGGGTGATTTAATGACAGCTCCTAATTTGCAATCATCAGCAAATTTAGTCAGCCAAAGGCCAGTGACATTGGCCTTGACTTCAGAGAAGTAAATGCCAAAAAGGAGCAGTCCCAGGACCAATCCCTGAGGGACTACACTTGTGATTGGTCTCTTTGTAGAGGTGGACTCCCCAATTTTAACTTCCTGGGTCCTGTCTGTGAGCCATCTGGCTACCCACTGGGTGATATAACAGTTTGTACCGGGTCTACTTCATCTTATCGCATGTTGAAAATATCGAACGGCAATAATGTCGTAAATGCCGTACATCGAAAGTGTTGTTACGGGATCATGGTACAGTGGGGATGAGAAAATTTGCTCTTTCCTCACTGTAGTGCGATCTTGGAGTTGGTATATATAATTATCGGGGGGCGCAGCCCCCCACAAGAACAGTTTTGATGTGTGGCATTTTCAATGTTTATGCCGTTCGATATTGTCATCTTTTGACAAGATAATACAGACGCTTTGTACCTAACCTCTTAAGGTTGTCAACAATGCCTGAGTGGGGTATTGTGTCAAATGCCTTGGCCAGGTTAAGGTATGCAGTGTGAACCATTTCCCCTCATTCATTGCTTTGGTGACAGGTTGAGTAGGTATGACCTGCCATTGATGAAAACAAATTGGGTCAGGTCCAGTGACTGGAGGTTTCCTATGTCAATATTGATCATTTCCATGATAACTCTTTCTATGGCTTTACATAAGAGACTAGTAAGTGTTATGGGTCTGTAGTTTCCAGAGTCTATAGATGGCCCGCCTTTGTGCAGAGAGATTGCTGTTGCTGTTCTCCGTTCATGGGGCACAAAGCCTATTTGAAAGCTATAGTTAAATAGCTATTCCAGATGGCATGATAGGTCATGTTTCATGCTATTTAGAAGGCATCCTGGGATACTGTCTAGGCCCATTGATGCAGTGTTCTTGGCCTTAGAGGGAGCATTAAGGACCTGTTTCCTAGTGATAGCAGGGGGAATTATATTTGATGGTATTTCACGAGGGGAGTGTGGGGTCAAGTTGGAGCTGAATTTGTCAGCCAGTAGGTTGTTATATCTTCTGGTTCAGTATAGGTGACTCTATTTACAATGAGCTCTGTACACAAATTTGCATTGCCTTTGAGGTTGCGGACATAGCTAAAGAATGCCTTGTGGTTGTCCTTGGCCTGGCTTTGGTAGACTTTATCTGTCCTCTGAGTTGTTTGTTTAGTTTGATGAGAGTGTTTTTATCCTGCTGGGTGCTGCACCTCCTAATTTTTGCGATGAATTTCTACATTCTGTTATACAGACTACTGATGATATGATTCTACCAAGGTGGCTTGTTTTTTGAGTTAGTTCTGTACTTTGTGGTGGGTACAGCTGCATCTATGCAGCTATTAACATGGTTGCATAGAGTTTGAAAAGTTCTGCGTAGGCAGCAGTATTCTTAGGGTTTATGGAGGCTTGAAATTTTGCCAGGCTATCACTTAATAGTAGGAAGTTAGCCTTTGAGTGGTTCATGAATATTCCAGGATTAGCTGGAATTCCAGGTTTTATTTTTACTTTAAAGGAGGCCATTTTGTCGTCTTACCTTAACAGAGAAGGCATTACACTAGGGGGTGTGCAGCACCCTCCCATATTATTGATGACCAGGTCCAGGGAATTTGTGTTTAGAAAATCTGGAAATCTATGTGCCTGTATGTTTGGTGTCATATGTGATTCCCATTTAACAGTCGTGTAATTAAGGTCGCCCATGAATATGGTACTGAGTTGGATGATGAGTGTTTCCAATAAGATTAAATACATGGTATAGGTTTCCTGGGTCATAGAGGGGGACCTATAGCTTGCAAGGAAGTGGTACTGGATTTTGCCTATGGTGACTAGAATATGAAGAAGCTGAAGTGCATTGTCCTGTTTGACCTGCCTTGAGGTATATTTATTTTTGATTTAAATTGAGATATCTCCATCTTCGGTCCCTGTCTGTGTAGTAGCTGGTCTAAATCCCTGCCCCAAAAAACTTTGACTGCCTGGATGACGGGGTGTTAGTACTTTTTTAGGCATCTGCTTACTGAGGATGTGCATAAGGTACTAATGGGGCAAGAAAGCCTTCTACTAGAAAATCACATATTAGTAAAAGGTTTTATAGTTGATGTAAAAAATATAACCAGAACCTATTCAGAGTAGTGTTTCTCTTGTTTTACAATCTTTGTGTGAGTTACTTTTCTATCACCTGTTTTACTCGTCTATCAAGGTTCATTTGTTTGGCATTTCAGCATGTCTGCCTATGGATCCCCCTTTTTCAAGGCATTTCCTACTTGGTCTATTACCTTTTGATTTTCCACCACAACAAAACTATTCCAGGCAGGGTCGAGCCATATCTACCATGCCTTGGTTTCATCTGTGACTTTTTGGGAAGGGTTGAATTATAGAAGTATTCTAGAAGCAGCAACTCCGTTCTCTGTACATACTTTTACAATGCACTACAAGCCAGATTCCTTCTCCAGGACTGGGTCAAGTTTTATAAGCAGTCCAACAATCCAACCACCACACAAAGGGATGCAAAAAATGAAGTTTAATGAGGTAAGCACTTTCACTACAACTGTAGCTTTATCAGATCATTGATAAAAAATGCCAAAAAACTATTTAAACAAACAATGATGTCAGAAAGCATTAAGCAATCAGCATTCACATAAAACAACACACCCTCTTAAACATACAATACTATAGAATTCAGTAATAAAAACTTAAAACCTTTCAGCTCATAAACCATAAAACATTTAAATATAAAATATAATCAATTAAATATTAAAACTTCCCAGTCCTTAATATGGGCTTCAAAGACACTTTGCCATTTAAACCAGGAAAAGTGTCAGCCTTAAACTGAATTATCCAGTGTAACTCTGCACATTCTGTTCTAGATTTAAAGTCCCCCCTCTTGCATTAATAGTCATAACCTCTAAGACTGTAAACTTAAACTTATGTCCTGAAATTTTTTCGATAACATGTTTCGCTAGCACACTGCGTTCATCCAATTTCCAAATATAATTAACATGTTCGTGTATCCTGTCCTTAAAACTACGATTTGTTTTACCAACATAGAAAGTTTGACAGAGAGAGCACTCAGCGTAATAGATCACATGTTCAGTTTTAAGTCTGCATAAAAATTAAAATCAATACGACGTTTGGTGATAGGACAAGCAGTATAACTAGTAGTCCATACATATGTACAATCTGAACAGCCTCTACATGGAAAGGTACCTATACATTCTGAATAACATTCCTTAGTGTTTTACAATTCTTATAGCACAGCTGTGCTTAAGAGATCTGTTATTCCTACACACAAACTTCAGTCTGGGGCCAACTATCTGGCTAATCTCTTCATTGGCTAGCAACACCGGGCAGTATTTTTTAATAATATTACAGATGTCTGTTGTACTACTAGAATAAGTAAAAACTAATTGTAAGTTATCCTGACGTTGTCTAGCAGGATCAACATCTGAAATGACGTGCACCAAAATAAGGTTTAGCAACAGTATCTCTATGTAACAGCACAAACTCACTCATCCTCTTGACGTCAGACATAGAATAGTGTCTAGAAACTAGCCGTTTTTCACCTGCAGCAACAGCTTGTTTAGCTAATAAATCATTACTATGTAGATGCATCTCTCTCAACAACTGTCCCTTGACAATATTTCTAGGGACATGTCTTGGATGCATACTTGACTTATGCAATATATTATTCCTTTTACATTGTTTCCTAAATATCTTACTTTCAAAACCTTGTCCAACCTTATTAATAGTGACATCTAGCAAATCAATAGAAGAAAAAGAGTAAGTACACTTGAATTCCAAATAAGACACTGTGTTGTGCAAATATTCTAAAAACTTATCAAAACTATCTGTAGTTCCTTTCCATAAAATAAATATATTGTCAATGAAACGTCTATAAAAAAACTAAACTGTCTAAATATAAATTGTTATTGTGTACAAACTCAAACTCCCACTGGACAAGGATGGCATTTGCATAGGAGTTAGCACATGCTATTTCCATCGCAACACCAACTTTTTGCAGGTAAAAATCATCCTGAAATATAAAAACATCATTTTCTAATATCAGCTCCAGTAAAGAGCAAATCAGCATTACCCTATTGTTGCTCATGCCACTCAACCTTGTCAGAAACATCCTAACACTCTCAACTCCAGTATCATTGGGAATTACTGTAAATAATGAGTTGACATCCAAGATAACAAAAAGCAATTCAGATAAATCATTACGTTCATTTTGCCAAGTATATAAATTATGTAAAAAAAACTTTGGTATCTCTAAGAACAGTAGGTATGTCATTAAGAAGAGTGCGTAAAGATTTTTCAAAAAAAATTTACAGCAGTTCTGTAATCCAGCCCTGGCTGGAGACTATAGGTCGCAAGGTGTGTGTGTGTGTGGGGGGGGTTATATACATCTTTATGTGTTTTCGGAAGCCCATATATAAGGGGGACCAAAAGATGTTCAATCAAGAAATAATCATATAATTCCTTATTAATAAGGTCTGTCATTAAAAGATCATAATTATAAAATTCAACTTTCCTCATTATGCCATTAACATGGTACTTGTATATCTTTAAATAGGTGGATTTGTCATTAAACACAGCATGCACTCTAACATAATCTATACGATCTAAAACAATACCACCACTTTTGTCTGCAGGTCTTATTTCCAGTGAATCAAATTCTCGCAAAGCTTTAAGAGCTAAATTCTCATCATATGTCAAGTTATAATATGAACATTTAAAATCATAAGACAAAGTCTGCCATAATTCATTCTCACAAAAAGTTAAAAAAGTATTCAGTGCAGGGTGTATATCCTAGTATATAAGGAACTAGGTCAAGTTTTACTAGGGCCATTCTCCAGGGGTTCCTGGACCTTTCTTGTTCCACTTCCCAGTTGTTCTACGCTATGGCAATCTACCTTAGGCTACTGCAACAATAATCAATATGAAAGACACACTTCAGTTGTGTAAATAAATTTATCATGACAGAAGACATTTGAATGATCACTGCTGCAGTAGCCACTCCCTCCCACCATCCCCTTGTCTTTTGGTGTGTTTTTTATGCCAGTGTATGGGGATTTTTTTTCTTTTTTGTTATTCCTAGCTATATGTTCTCAGGGCTCAGCCTCCCTCTCTCAATTGGCATGAAAGATCTGAAGTTCTTGGTGCCCAAACCTGTCTTTTTAGCCAGCTCAACTCAAGCTAATGGTTTGGGTGAGTGGAAAATACTCTGAGGTTTTGCAGGATACAAAACATATAGCTTAGGCTACTTTTACAGGGATCGTATGAACATCTACTGTTATAGTAAACTTCCCTTCACAACTGTACTTTTCTACAACCCAGTATGTTTACATGCAAATTTGCATTTTATTTCAATACTATTTTCTACAGTTGAAGTCCTAGATAGACTGAAAGCTTATTATGCAGATTAAATCGCAAAGTCTTTGACTGTGCCTGTGCATGTGCGTGTGCGTGTGTGTGTGTGTGTGTGTGTGTGTGTGTGTGTGTGTGTGTGTGTGTGTGTGTGTGTGTGTGTGTGTGTGTGTGTTCTTTTAATCAAACTCAGAAACCAGCATTTATTGTGTCTGACACGCTAGGACACAGCAGAGGAAACAGAAGCATGGACTCTGGTTTTAGTCTGTTTCTGACTATAGTGCTGACAGCTCATAGTATACTTTTTATTCCCAGTTTGGAAATGGCTATCTTACCTTCACCATATCCACTTTCACAATATAAAGTATATAGTAGGCTGTCTGGACTATGGCCAGAAACAGACTGGCACCATAGAGTCAATGCCATATAGCAATTGCAACTGTTGTTCACCACTATGTAGTTTGTAACGAATAATAAACCAGCGAAAGAGGCAACCATGCAGCAAACACAAACACTGTCAGCGATGAAATAAACTTGTTACTTTAATGATGTACACAGGTAAGCACTTTCACCTTTGCTTCATCAGACCAAAAAACACCACCTCTAAAAACCACACCTTATATAGTCAACAGCTGACTATGACGTAGTATACTAAATGAGATAGGTAGAAATTCAGTGCAACATATATATAAAAATACAAAATAAACTTGTTAAAATCACAGAAATACACATTCCAAACATCAAAGTATGATGTCAAATATTAATACGTATATCTATACTGATAATTATCCGCGGTGGTGGTGCTGCGGTAGCGTTGTTGCCTCACAGTAAGATGCTGTCCGGTTTGATTCTCAGCTAAAGCGTCTTCTGCATGGAGACTTGCGTGAATGGGCGTACCTTCGTTGAAGGTTGTGCGTCAGGGCTGGTAACTCGGCACGTAAAAATCAACTACCAATCATTAGCGGACCGGAGTTCCGCTGTGGCGACCCCTAACTGGGAAATGCCGAAAGACACAACAACATATCTATACTGATAATTCATATGTATAAAAAGATACATATAAAATTTATTAAAATCATGGCAATACAAATTCCAGGCATCAGAATGTAATGCCAGATACTAACACAATCTAATGTATATGTCTGTACTGATGATGTCACATTATTAAAATATGGCATAAAAAATTCTTATAAAACAAACAACAAAAAATGCAACATGTATTGTCATGAAAACTCATATCATTCAAAAGTGTAATGAAAGGGGGTTGAATCATAATGACATCAGAAACTACCTTTGGGATTTCAGTATGGGTTTAAGAGAGGCCCTCTCATTAAGCCCCCTACTCCTATCAGCTCTAAGCCTTAATATCCAGTTGACCTCCTTTTTCTCAGTGCCATTTCTAATGTCACCTTGTCTAATGATAGGTGTGACTACATCTATAGCCATAAAACTAAAAGTATGCTCATCACCTTGAACCATGACATGTTAAGCTAGGGAGTTGTTAATGTAATTCACCCTAATGGCATAAAAAATTTCCCTTATTCTAATACGAAATATTCTATTGGTCTTCCCAATATAAAAAGAGGAACATAAATTACATACAGATAAATAAACAACATGTGAAGTACTACAGTTTGCAGCTGTTTTGAATCTGTATTTCTTACCAGTGTCTGGATGAATAAAGCACCCACTGGTGTTGATAAAGCTACAGAAATTACACTTCCCACAAAGAGTGGGGCCTGTGCTATCACTAGATGCACCTCTGTGTATAGTCTGACATAATATTCTTTTAAGATTGGGTTTGTTCTTAACCTAAAGACAGGTCTTTCACCAACGATGTTCCTAAGTTCACTATTTGTAGCAAGAATCTTCCAATGGCTATTGATAATATCAAAGATAGCCTCATTATCAATAGTAAAAAACATAAGTATTCTGACACGCAAAGGTCCATTCCTTGTTGTTCTAATAGGTACTGTATTATCAGAAAAATACGGTGCAGCTCTACCCTCTCTAATGAGGTCAAGATCTACAAGGCCTCTTTCTATCTCTACTTTATTATAACCTCTACCTATAAGTCTATCTTTAAAGCCAGCAAACTCATGTTGATAGCCTGTATCTGTGGCATTTAATCAGGAGATTCTCATTCCTTGCCCTCTTATGATGTTCTTGAAAATGTAAAAATGTAAGAGGGGTGCATACTACGTCTATGTAAGAGAGTATTCCTATGGCATGTTTTACAGTAAACTCTAGTATTAATAAAAACATCCATAACCTTTTCTACAAAAACATCCAAATATTCAATATAAGTTTTAGAATATTTGAGTGTAAACTTAAGGTAATATGTCATAACATTCATATCACATACAAATGATTCTAAGTCATCAGGCTTGCCATTTCAAATCAGGAAAACGTCATCAACGAAACGACAATAAAACAACACATGTTCCTTAAACCTGTCAGTGGTGAACAATTTTCCACCCAAAGAGCCAAAACCATGTTGGCATAGCTATTGGCACACGAAATGTCCATAGCCATGCCATCACGCTGGATAAAGAACTCCTGTTCGTAGATGAAAACATTATTTTCCAGGATGACCTCCAGGAAAAGGCATATAAGATCAATATGTTTACTATCGTAACTACTGTGTTTGAACAAATATTTCTTGACTGACTCAACACCTAACTCATTCGGAATAACAGTAAACAAAGATTGTACATCAAGGGTGACAAATTGCATATCCAAATTCATTGTATGTGTATTAGTGAAGCTGTATAAATCCAACAGAAATTGTTTGGTATCTTTAAGGACAATGATGTTTTTATCTAAAAGTGGTCGAAGAACCATCTCAACATATATGGAGAAAGGTTCAGTGCACCACCCCTTACCAGAGACAATAGGTCTCATAGGAGGGTTCAAACTGTCTTTATGAATTTTACGTAGGCCCTATATAATGGGGGCCATAGGATACTCTACTTCAAAAAACCTGCCTAATTCACATGTAACGTCAAAACTTCTGACCAAATCTTCTATCATAGAAGATATCCTACACTTCATTTCATTAACTTTATCTTTATTTATCTTTTGATAGTACTTGGCATCACTCAACATTCTAATCATGGCTTCTCGGTAACCCTCTTGATCCATAACTACCACAGGGCCACCTTTATCTGTGGGTCTGATGGCTATGGTGGAATAATTTTGTAATCTACACATGGCAATCCTGTCTTTAACGGTGAAATTTTTACTTTTAGTCTTATTCTGACATCTATTAAAACTGCCTACTTCATAGAAGGCATGTAAATCATCTTCAACTAATCTGTAGAAGGCATCGATCAAAGGATGATTATTGGGCATGTATGTACTAGGTTTTTTAAAAAGAAATTTACGTTCGCTGACATGATCCCCAAATTCATACTGTAACATTACATTCCCAAGAAACATCCTCACATCAATTAATACATTTAAGTTGTTACCACTGGTAGGAATAAAATTCAAGCCTTTATTGAGAACATTACGTTCATCAAAGTCCAAAGATCTTCTAGAAATATTCCAAACTAGGCTGTCCCCATCTGTTGCCACATCTTTTTGAGGGACTGATTTGACTGCCTTTCTACTGAGAGTTTCTGCTTCTGTCTGCCACGGCTGACAGAGCGGTCTCTCTCTTTACCCTCTTCTCCATAGAGATGGGAAGGTGGATTTGAGGAAAATCCATACCATTAGTTTGAATACAGTCACTATTGATTCTAGTGTTTTGAGAAGACTTTGGTCGCACTACCGGTTGATTTATAGTCAAAGTATTAATGGTGGTGGCATTATTATTCAAAGGCAGTTCATTCTGTAAAACAGTTTGTGAAGGCGAACGTGGACAAAGGCCTTCCATCACCCTTTCACTAACCAAAGTACTAAAAGAACCTGTTGTTTCAAAATGATTGGTAGAATAATTAATAGTATTACAACTGGAAACAACAACAGGTTCTGCATGAACACCTTTCATTTTATTGTTTTCAACACTGCCAGATACATTGCTGTTTTCTGGCTGAGTGCCACTGTGGACATTGACCAATCTCCCTCTACCACTGGTCTCTTGTCCATAAATTTGATTCGCTCTGGGCCAAGTGAAGACATTGCCCTCTCTAAAATCCTTAGTGTCTCTATCAATTTTGCTACGCTTCTGCTGCAGCAACCGCCTTTCATAAACTAAAATACCATCCAATACCGTACTTAAAGCATGGTCTACAATCGCTGGTGTAAAGCGCTTATAGAGGGCTTGTTGCTGCTGTAAAATAGAAACCTTCAAGTTCTCTTCTTCTGGTTTAAAAAATTCCACCAGTAATTTAATATAATTCAAGCTCACCTCCAAATTTAGTTTCTGCCACTTCGTCAGGAGTTCCAGGTACTGCTCTCCATATGTCGGCATCTTTACAATCCGTAGGCCCCTCGGTACAATGCCTCTACTGAGGCAAACATCAAAATGTTGTTGTTGTACCAGTAAACATTTGAACTTCAATGAATCCCCTTCAAGCTTGTCGACTGCTAGACATAGCTCATCCATTTCAGCTGTATTAACGGACGCTGCCAAACCTTCACAATTGTCTTCATATAAGAATAGAGGGTTACTATCACTCCTCAAGCAAGCTGAAAACTTCTGTGATAGGCTTTTGCCTCCTCCAGATAACGCTATTGGTGCATTATCTATTTAAGTAGACCCGACTGGTCTATTCTCTTCCCCGGCTTTCTCAGCACTTCTCACAGGCTTGGGAGTTCTATAATCCAATTCCACGTTAATGGAAACATCAGCCATGTCTCCAATGAGTGTATAAAGGAGAAAAAATAGAATAAAAATGTAAAACAATACACTCAAAGGAGTAAATGCCTCTCCACACAAAAAATATGTAAGGAAAGTAACGAATAACAAATCAGCGAAAGAAGCAACCATGCAGCAAACACAAACACTGTCAGAAATGAAATAAACTTGTTACTTTAATGGTGTACACGGGTAAGTGCTTTCACATTCGCTTCATCAGACAAAAAAACACCACCTCTAAAAAAACACACCTTATATAGTCAACAGCTGACTATGACATAGTATACTAAATGAGATAGGTAGAAATGTTTGATGTTTGGATTTTGTATTTCTGTGATTTTTAACAAATTTATTTTGTATTTTTATATACATGTTGCACTGAATTTCTACCTACCTCACCAAAGTCTTCTCATTCTTCATTATTTCAAGTTCATTCAAGTTCATTAATTTAAAGGCAGTTATGAAGAGGAGCAGCCTCTGCTCCCCAGAATCCTTCACTGCACTACCCAGCATGTTTAAAACAGGGAATAATGAACCTTTTTGTGACCTGGTCCCAGGCTTTTCAGTCAAACTGCATTTCAAGTAAGAGGTTGAAGCAGATGTCTGCACTAGTGCCTCTGTAATGTATCACTTCTCTAAACTGAAATTTCTGATAACATGATACAGGACTTAAAGGAACACTTCACCATCACCTACATGAAAACTCAACAGCGAGTTTTCTTTTATCCCTACAAATTCAGCCTAGGCGCGCCCACTTTTCTAATTGCAGTAAAAATATAAAGCATTCTCAGTTTCCCCACTTTGGTAGCATAGGGCTGGAAGGCCTATCCCCTTCCATTCATCAGGCAGTGTATCGCATCGTTTCTGGAGGAATTTGTCTTCTCCTTCATTAACACAGTCCAATGAGTAGTCCCACCTGCTTAGGCACTGCCCACAATGTGACATAGGCTGTATATCTGCTTGCAGAGGTAACAGTTGTTATAAAAGCATTGATCAGGTTCTTGTGGAACACATGTTCTTGCTGTGGAACTATTCCCTCAATGACAGTTTCCCTCAGGAGTGAAAACCATATTGTTGTGTGTGAAAATTGCTGCTGAAGGCTTTGCAAAAAGAAAAACAGGAACTGTAGTAGCTTGCATAAGTGCATTTTTTTTCTTTAATGCTACTACAAATATAAGCTTTTGCAGATACAAAAGTTTCTGTAATATTTTTCCTTTTTTTTAGATTGTTGTGCTCGTGATGGTCAGGCTTTATTAAGTGCAGAATAAAAGAATGCCCCTACTGTTATATTAAATGATATTTGCATTGATTCCTTTTCAGTACTCCGTTTCTTATAGAATAATAAGCAATGGTAAGAAGTGTTTGTTCCCAGTTTTTCTGCTGTGCCAATAATCTTCCAAGCTGCCATTTAGTATCAAGTAATGCCTGTGACATGGTTATGTATAGGTGAGGGCAAATATCTTTCAGGCATACCTCTCAACCTTTTAGAGAAAGAAAGTGGGATAAAGCAATATTTAAATGTTACTCTTACAAGCCTTGAAACTTGATAGAATAACAGTTGTTGCATTAGCATTCATTTTCTGAATGGTATGAAGTTTGAAATTCAAATGCTTTCATTATTTTCTGACTTCAGTCTGTAAGCATGTTCCATTACTCTCCTAAAAAACACAATTATTTGAAAGATGGACCAAAAATATGAGAGAAAAAAATGACTGTTCTTCAATAATCTCTACAGCTGCGAGATGTTCTTTCAGGGCACAAGTAATCTATGGCAGGTTAGCCCGACTGTTCAAAGAAAGTATATGTGTGTGTATAAATGTGTAGGAGTGTGTTTATGTTTCTGTCGGTGTGTGTGAGTGAATGTGTGCATGAAAGCAAAATGTACTGTATGTGTGTGTGATTGTGTGTGTGTGTAGAGAGAGAGAGAGAGAGATTGGTCTTGTGTGAGTGACCGCGTGCATGCAAGCATAATGTAAATGTGTGATTGCAGAAGAGTGTGTGTGTGTGTGTGTGTGTGTGTGTGTGTGTGTGTGTGTGTAGAGAGAGAGAGATCGGTCTTGTGTGAGTGACCGCGTGCATGCAAGCATAATGTAAATGTGTGTGATTGCAGAAGACTGTGTGTGTGTGTGTGTGTGTGTGTGTGTGTGTGTGTGTGTGTGCAGAGAGAGAGATCGGTCTTGTGTGAGTGACCGCGTGCATGCAAGCATAATGTAAATGTGTGTGATTGCAGAAGAGTGCGTGTGTGTGTGTGTGTGTGTGTAGAGAGAGAGAGATCGGTCTTGTGTGAGTGACCGCGTGCATGCAAGCATAATGTAAATGTGTGTGATTGCAGAAGACTGTGTGTGTGTGTGTGTGTGTGTGTGTGTGTGTGTGTGCAGAGAGAGATCGGTCTTGTGTGAGTGACCGCGTGCATGCAAGCATAATGTAAATGTGTGTGATTGCAGAAGACTGTGTGTGTGTGTGTGTGTGTGTGTGTGTGTGTAGAGAGAGAGAGATCGGTCTTGTGTGAGTGACCGCGTGCATGCAAGCATAATGACTGTGTGTGTCATTGTAGAACAGACTGTGTGCATATGAGAGACAGAACAGTGAGATCGATTGAGCCGTTATTTTACACTCGCTAAGCAGCGCTTTTTTTTTTAGCGAGTGTAAAATAAAAAGAAATGAAACAGAAAAACAATGAGTGTATGTGTGA
>NC_056732.1:1327538067-1327573067 GCF_019279795.1 Protopterus annectens
TTTGCTTGTTATCTGGATATATGAACTCATGACTGGTATTAATGTAACTACAAAAGTTACATTTACCACAGGGTTGGGTGGAGTTACCTGAACTCTTATCTTTTCTTTCATAGCTCTTATTGTAACATAAGAGTCTTTTCAAGTTCTTTTTATTTTTGTAACAAAACTTCAGTCTATCTCTTACCATTTCAGCTGCCTTTGAGTCTACCACCAATATTGGCCAATTCCTATTAAATATATCCATGATCTGCCTATTATCATTAGTATAATACATGGGAATTTTTTAAATCATACTATTGCTGGAGTTTTGCTCTTCCAATCTCTCACCACTTGAGGAATTATAATAGGGACATGCCCTGTTTTTCCTGAGTTCCTTCAGATCCACTAGGCTTTCTCTGATCTCAGACAGGTGGTAACCTCTATCTATAAATCTTTGTTCAAGGTTTATTACTTCCATTTCAAACCCTTGTTCTGAAGCATCCAGCCTGGAAGCCCTCATTCCTTATCCTTTCACCACGTTTTTGAAAATATAACCAGGATGTATACTTGTTCTATACAGTAGAATATTTCTATAACATTCTTTTCTAAAACTCCTGTATTCTCTAATCCATTGCTCAATCTCTCTCTATATAGATCCAAATATTATATTTTATTCTCTGAAGCTGTCATAGTAAATTTCAAATATTCAGTAAGGTCATTCATCTCACTATAAAAGCCTGCTAGTTGCTCTGAGCTCCCTGTCCATATCAGGAACAGATCATCAACAAAGCGGTGATACCATTCTCTGTTTGAAACAGAACTGTATCCTCCCAATGCCAGGAACATGTTGGCATAGCTACTGGCACACGAGGTGCCCATAGCCATGCCATCTTTCTGAATGGAAGTCTTAGCATTGAATATGAATATGATATTTTCTAATACTGTTTCTAGAAATAGACAAATCAGATCAATCTGTATAATATATTTACTATGTGTCATCAAATATTCATGTGCATATTGTCTTAGAATTAAGAAGCATATTAGTGAAAGCGCTTTCTGTGTTTTTGAATAAAGTACATGTGGAGTGAAGTGCCTGGTTGTCTCGTTACCTACTTTACATTGGACTATTTTTATTAGTTGTTTTTGGTAACGAGACTTTTACCTTGTGGGGTGAGTTTTGTATTTTATATATATATATATATATATATATATATATATATATATATATATATATTAGATCTAGGTCAGTTGATCTAGTTTTCAGAAACTCGAAATTCATATTGGCGAGACAATATGATCGAATTTCTGAAAATTTAAACAATTAAAAAAACAATAAAACACAAAAATGTATCTTTTTTATGATTTTCAAAGGGGGCAAGCTCCCCAGCAACCCCACACCCCCTGCTAATTATATATACCAACTCCGAGATTGCACTACATTAAGGAAAACAGTAAATTTCCTGATCCTTACTGTACCATGATTTCCATTCAAAAGCTTCAGGTTTTCAGAAATTGGATCATATTGTCGATCAACTGATAGGAATCCATATATATGTGTGTGTGTGTATATACACACACACACACACACACACATATTCATATACGAGTTTGTAGGAATGATTGCAAGTTCATGGGATATGTATGAGAAAAACAGATCACCTGGCAAAACTCCATGTAGACATGAGACATGCATACTATTTGTTTATTCCAGTCCAGTTTTTGCACTATACATATTTTTCTGCATAAATGAGATGATGAGGTTATTAGACTGAAATGTTTGATCTTAACAGAGGAATGGCTACTCAGCCTATGTGTATCTGTGTCAAGAAAACATCTTAACAACTTAATATACCAATCCACATTCATTTTGCAGTAGCAGAAGCATAAAAATAACAATGCTGGGATTTACTGTGATGCATTAACAGCAAAGAAATGACTGTAGTAAGGCACCTAGCACATAAACCCTTCCCAGTTCTAGCAGCTATGCTCCCAGTACACATACACTTACCCGTACAAGTACACACCCTATTTCTCCTATGCTGGCAAGTGACCCAAGCTTACTTAGCAGCTCACATTCCTGATGGAGGTCATGTGATAGAGGAGAGGAATGATGGGACTTAGCCTCCTTAGCATTCTTCATATGGGAAGGGTGGGAAGAATGTGGCCACGTACATTCTCTAGCTTGAAATCCACACTGAAAACTTTGGATTTTTCAGTGGGTATTGTCTGAAAGAGGCAGAGCTAGCTGAATATGTCTCACACACAGGTGTGACTGTACTTCACAGAGGCCCACTGCATGCCAACACTTGAACTTTACAGCTATGCATACGGAAGGAGAGGGCCTAAAATCCCTGAATCCCAGCAGGCAGATGATAGCAGCACACCCCCAACTCACTTTACCTTTGACCTCAGGGCAATGAATGGGCCTGAGGGTCTTACACTGTGGAACTAATGGGTCTATAATGCAGCAGAAAAGGAAGGCTAAATGGCCTGTAAAGCCATATCTGAGAAAAAGTGGCTATGAATAGTTTTCCTATGCTACTAACATCCTTCAGTCCCAGCTAGAAACATACATACAGCTACTTCAGATATAAAGTACAGCACCTCCATGCTTGCTACTGGGATGCCGCAGATGGTTCTGTCTCCTTCCAATATATCTACACAAGTGGCAGCTAGTACAGAAAGTTAAGTTCTTGAGTTATTAACAGGCTGCTTCCTGTTGTCAAGGGTACAAAGTTTGAATCTTACCACCTGACCAAGTCATTTGACAAGACAACACTTCTGGATTCACCTGAAAATGAACACTTGCCCCACAAGCTTATTCAGGTAGCTAATATGTAGAAAATAAATAAATTGTAACTAATTTAAAATATGCGGTATACATTTTACTTTATAAGTTAACTAGCTGCAAATGCCTTATTCACATGGCGTGTATATTATCTTGTTGAAAGATGACAATATTGAACGGCATAAACATTGAAAATGCCGTACATCGAAACTGTTCTTGTGGTGGGCTGTGCCCCCCACACCCCCACTAATTATATATACCAACTCCGAGATCGCACTACAGTGAGGAAAAAGCAAATTTTCTCATACCCACTGTACCATGATCCCGTGACGATGTGCGGCATTTACAACATTATTGCCATTCAATATTTTCAACATGCGATAAGGTGAAGGAGACCCTTCACATTTACAGTGGAGCAAAATGACTGATCTTGGTTTTACATGACAAGCAAAATTTAATTATTTTATATTTCCTTTCGAAAGTCACGGGTTCAAATTTAGAGGAACTAATGCTCCTTTGTTACCTGCTATAGCTGGTGTCACTGCATTTATAAAAGTGATTTGGATATATCAAGTCTGAATTAAGTTTGACACCTTCCATATCTGGCACCAAGTGTATACTCCAAATGCAAGTTTTCATTATCTTTCAGTGTCATAAGCATACAGATGAAATGTTAACAATTTATTCATTATCGTCCTTTTTTTCTACACCAATCTAACTTCATTGCCATGTACACAATGTGACACTGTAAAACAGGGTTGAAAAGTTCTAGGTTGTAATTCATATAATCCAAGTTGTTGTAATGATTCCAAAGTCCTTGCTGATGTGTATCACCAGAGTTTGTTGCTCACAGCTTATTATTACCTCGACACATGGCTTCTTGCCTGACTAATTTTACACGATCCACATCTTCCTTTATTGTTTTGCAATTATAAGTATAAAATCCTTAGCAAAAATCTCACCTTCTTAATTTTCTGGTTACTAAATAATTAGGGATGGAGCACCCAAAAATTGGCACTTTTATCGTAGTTTGGGGGGCTGCAGCTGACCGAAGTGGCTTCTTTTCAAATTATTTTACAAAATATGGCAAGGAATGCATATATACTCACAGTCTGCATAAAAACAACAGAAATCCAAGAACTGCAGACAAAATTTCAGAATAGAAAGTTTAAGGTCATGCCTTTTATATGATGATCAGCCCATGATGGCAGTCACATGGCTGACATATGCCAGTTTATAGTTTCCTAGTTATTGTAATGCTAAAATTAATTTAGTTCCCTTTTCTGTTGTCAGATGACTAATTGCATTGCTTTTTAGTAGAACACATTATGCAATCATCATGTCACAGCAAAGCATAGCAGTAATTACTGTACACAAGGAGGTGGATTATTCAGCTTACCTTCTGTTTCCCTACCTTCTAAAGAGGCTGCTGGACTACCTAATTAGTAACCTACCTTCTCATCAAAGGTAACTTTGTTTGTGTTGACTGCACCTGTGCAGCACATAGTACTTTACCTCACGTTGCATTCCATACATGGTTGCCCTACATCTCCATCTTCAGTAGCTGTAGAGGCAATGCTTAGAACTCTTGATTGATGTTCAGGGTAATTAGAGCAGTTAACTCATGTTCATGATGAACACCAACAGGGGTAACTCAGATTCTTTGTAAAGCACAGAACAATCATTAGCTAATATGTGGAAGGAGGTGTAATCTGATATGGCTGGGGTGCTCTCCACAGCCTTGAACCAGGTCTCTGTGACAGCACAAATGTCTACGCCTTTCAAGGTGAGGACAGCTTTCAGTGAGTGCTGTTTCATGTTAAGACTTCTAGTGTTTAGCAGCATAAGCTTGAGGTTGTTTTTAGATGGAGTTTTTACATTGGGATTTTTGTCTTTGAGACACTGCCTAAAAAGGCACAATGGGGGTGGCAAGAGCCTTGGCCAGTAGCCGAAATCCCAGGGGTGAGAGATGAAGACAATCTTTGGCAAAGCATCAAGGTATGTCGATCATGTCATCCCAGGATGACAGATAGTGGATCCCCTTAGAATGACACCAGAAATTAAGCCAATTATTGAAGTCATTCATTTTCTGTTTGTATTGAGGCATCATCCTAGGTGAAGGTAACTTGCTGTTTAAGGCTAGGAACATAACAACCTGAGAGCTCAATCATGTCTGTCTTCATATAGCCCAGAAAAGTACATCTCAAGTCATTCACACCAACATGCACTATGACAGAGTCATGATATGGTGAATCCTGGCACCTGACATACAGCTGACTGTGACCTTCGTCTTATCATAGCCTGTTGAGAAGGACATCTGTGCATCTCCCGATGGAATCATGTAAGACTACCATGTTTGGTTTTGTGCTTTGCCTTAAGGGCTTGACAGATGAGACACTGGTGTGTGAGCTATTACATGTATTGTGCTCAGCAGAGGAAGTATCATGTGCAGTGTGCTTGTGCTTGTGTTTGTGTTTGGAAGGGCTCCGGTGATTAGGTATGTATCTGGTAAGGACCTCTGCTTATGTAGGTATGTGTGATTTGGGTTTGTGTGGAGTAAGAGGTGAGGTGTACATGCTGACAACCTGCTCATTGTCATATGTATTGACTGGTATATGTGAGAGAGAGAGACTGATTGAAGCATGAGAGTGATCTCAGGCAGCAGCAGAATCAGTCATACCTATCAACTCTTTATGTAACTAAAACATGAACGCTGTAGCATCGGTGTAGGCTGGGTGTAAACTGTAAGAACTGTTTGCTGTATTGATAGAAAATAGTTTACTACAGTTTAAAAGAAGACATTTATTTTTAAGAAAGTATATTGAAGGATAGTTGGGGCAGGGCACCGGAATGGTGCTTGAAGGGCTGGGGCAGGAGCAGGAGCAAAGGGAGGAATATCATGCAGCTGGTGTGTCAGTAGAAGGAATGTACTTTTTTTTCCCTTTTCTCCTTCAGTGGATGAATGGGGGGGGGCATAAATCTGAATCCAAAATACTGGTCACTTAAATTGTAAGGATTGGCTTATTACAGTAAAGAGCTGAGGGGATGGGGTGCTGGTTCATTGTACTGGACATAGGAGCTGGATGAACCAGCTACCCTTCTGGTCGTTAATCAAAGCTAAAAGTCAATGCAATTAAAATAAATATTGATAGTTTCGTTTCTGTCTGTTTGGCCTGTTCAGATTCCTGCATTATAGGATGACATTCGCTATTTAAATATTTTCCATCTGACTGACTGACTCCCTACACTTCCCAACAGGTAAGTGGTCAGTTACAAACAGTTAAAAGCACCATACTCAACGTGCCAGCCTATTCAACAGAAACACTGCTTTTGCATGGGGGAAAGCTCAGCTGATCACACTCTGTGTGTGTGTGGGGGGGGGGCTTACCTCCATACCCCCTTACTCAAGGGTTACTATGGCATGGGCACAAAACCACAGAAAAGCATCCTGCAAGGGCTGCCATAGTTGTCCATAAAGCTTGTGATTTAGCAGCGTCATTAGCTGTAGCGAATAAATGATCAGAGAATTGTAACATCAGGTGTCTTAGAAATGGCAATAGATGAAATGGATGTTGAATAACTCTAAGGAACTGTTTAACCTATCAGATATGTAGTCATGGTTGCAGGAGTACACTCTTAGGTAGCACTGCTTGATGGTATTGTAGGGCCTTGTTCAAGCCTCTTATGAATAGCACTCCTTTGCTATGTACCTATGTGAGTGCTGCATGCTTGTCCTGTGATAACCAGCACTTACTTTCCATTTGCTAGTAATCAATAGTATCAGGTAAGTGCAAGCCATGGATAGTGGAGTGCCTCCTTCTTAACTTTCCTCTTGATGTTGAAGCCCTTCTTCTCAGCATCAGAAAAATTAAACCTTCCCTTCTTTTTGGTTTTCCAATATGCCCCCTGCTCTTATGAGACTGTATGGATTGTATGATCCCCTGACTTGTAGCCCCTCTGCCTTCTCTCCAGAAAAAAAGGCCAGATTAATGTATGATGAAACAGGCCTTATGAGGTGAGGAATGTAGAAGGCCTTCCTTAACACAGTGTTGACATGATGAGCAAAGGTACAGTTGCTGTCAACCTTTGCACCTAAATCTCTCACTACTGATTTAGAGCTTACACTTCTGTTGTTACTAAGGTAATCTGCCAGTACATCACCACTGCCAAAGGGGGCAAAAATGTACTGTTTGCATTGGATTTAAGACCATGACTTTGGCAGCAATCGTTGGCTGGGCTAAGTCCTTTTTGAAAAATGTTGGCATCATTTGGGGACTCATACTGCACCCAGTTTACCATCATCAGAAGACTTTGACAGCAACAGACCTGTTTTTGGTTGTACTTCTGAAAAGTAGATTTGTAACGGTAGGGACCACAGCACCGATCCCTGTGTGACACCAATGGTAACTGTAATTGTTGTATATCCCAGTATAGGTGTCCTGGGTGTCGGCAGGGACACGAGCTAGGAAGCTATTAATGTCTTCACTTAAGAGGCTGCACACTTAACTTTGAAGAAGTTTTTTAGCCTACTTTCTCCTGGGGGGGGGGGGGGGGTCTGCTGCTATTGTTACTTTGAAACAGACTGATTTATGATCATACTTCAACTTGGAGGACTCTACAACTGTGGTGGTACATCATTCTGTCATGCTGGTGAGTACCAAATCTAGAATGTTTGTGCCCCTTGTTGGGGGTGACAAATATCTGCTCCACGGCATTTGAGTTAATGAACCTTTGGTCAAGTGTGTTTCTACATATATAAGTTACTCAATCAATGGATGCATAGTTAGTTAACCATAACCAGGCTTTTGGGTTGCATTTTGCATGATTCGAGTAGATCTGAGGAGGCAGTGTGGATACCATAGGTCATGGAGGGGAATCTGTAGCTGACGATAACTTTTAGAGGGGTATTTCCTATAGTTACTTGCACACAGGGTAACTCTATGGAATCATTCTCTTTAACTAATCTGGAGGTGCATTTATCTTTGAATATTGACACTCCTCCTCCTGTAGTTTTCAGTCATTCATTTTGCAGTCTGAAGTTGTGGAAAGCATTATATCCAAGTATGGCCAGGGTGCTCTCCATGGCCTTGAACTAGGTCTCTGTGACTGCACAGATGTCCACATCTTCCAATGGAAAGGAGTGCTTCCAGTGAGTGCTGTTTCAGACTTAGACTTCTAGCATTTAGCAGCATAACCTTAAGGTTGTTTTTTGCTGTTTTTTTATGTTGGGGAATTTTGGTTTGTGTGACATTGCCTAATAAAGCCACTATGTGGGAGACCAGATGCTTAACCAGCAGCTGAAAGCACAGAGGTGGTAGGTGGACACTGTCTCTGGCAATGTTTTGTGGTTATCTAGCATATCATCCCAGGCCGACAGGTACTGAATAGCTTCACGATGACACCCAAAACAAAGTTAATTGTTGAAGTCAAACTTTATTTGTCCATATTGAGGCATCATTGTAGGTGAAGGAAGAATGCTGCTTAAGGCTAGGTACATACCTGCCTGGGACACGTAATTGGATAACACAATCATGTCTCTCTTCATATAGTCCAGTGAGGAACATCTAAAGTCGTACACACCAACATGAAGTATGAGACAAACACTGCCTGTTTTGGAGACTTGAGTGCACGTGTGATGTGGCAGATCCTGGCAATGGACAGACAGCTGCCTGTGACGTTTTCCTTCCCCAGCCTGGTGAGTGGGAAATCCGTGTATCTCAGAATGGAGTCACCTATGACTAAAACATGTTTGATTATACCTGGAGAACAGATGATTTGACATGGCATCTGTCCATATTTTCCACTGAATGTCAGAGTGCTTCTTCCAGTTTTTCCATAGTGCTTTCTAATTAATCTCAGTAAATACATAGCTCTACAGACAATTGAAGCAATGCTGTCTAAAACTCACAAATTGTTGATTTGGTTAGTGGCAATTACCAATGATCCTGCATATAATTTTCTAAGGCATTTCATTACTATTTATGACAGTGTACAGAATGCATTTAGTCTGATGCCTTAGAAAATAATTCATGACGGGGTATGGTCTTTTGACACAGACATTTGACTGATTTGTTATATGTTTCCTATTGAGAATTTGTATTTAAAGACCCATTAATCAGATATAAAAGCATTTACTAAACATTACTATTTTCCCCTAAGCGGGGCGGCCACGGTGGTGCAGTGGTTAGCATTGTCGCCTCACAGCAAGAGGTTCTCCGGTTCGATCCCCGGCTGGGGTGCCTTCTGTGCGGAGTCTGCATGTCCTCCCTGTGGTCGCGTGGGTTTCCTCCGGGTGCTCCGGTTTCCTCCCACATCCCAAAGACATGCTGCAGGTGGATTGGATACTCTAAATTGGCCCTAGGTGTGCGTGTGAGTGTGCCTTCTGTGGAAGGTTGGGCGCCGGGCTGGCAACTCGACACCGTAAAATTCCACTGCCATTCAATGTGCGGACAAGGTGATCCGCTGTGGTGACCCCTGACCGGGAAAAAGCCGAAAGAAGAAGAAGAAGACTATTTTCCCCTAAGCATTTCTTGGTAATGTTGCTGCATATGTAAATTTGTCAAGAGGTATTAGCTCTCCTTCAACCATTTACTGTGCTGAATGTTTTGAAGAAAATAAAAGGAGTCTTCACTCCTTGTAAGCATTGGTAGGGCTTTCCTCAGACACCCATCCAGATTAAGGCATACACATATATGCTGATCTATAGCATGGGGACAGAATTTCCCAGTATTGCCCCTTGCGGGGTTGAACATGTTTGACTATATACTGAATCAGACACTCTGGGACAGAGTATAAATGGACAGGTCTGAGGGTCCTTTGTCATTCATATAGCTTCCCATACTTTGTTATGGAACCAAATTTAATACGCACTTATACACCCACCTTCTTAGTTTACTGGAATATCACACATCTGGACTGTAATATTCGATTGAAGCCCTAACACACATTCCATTGCAGCAAACCATGCAATGTCTTTGGTCCCACTCTGACACAGATTTTCACATCTGTCACCATTTCAGTCATTTATTTTTCCTTGGAGGAAATGCTGCGTGACATACAGCCACTTTTCTACAAACAAGGAATGAAAATGTTCCTTTATACTTGCTACATTTATCAGCACTCCACAATTAGCTTTCTCTGGCCACTTCATGAATATGTGTACCTTCAGTATTGGAGTACTCAGTATAATTTGCATTTTCAACACAATAGCTGTGGGGGGGGGGTTGGTATTCAATCTTCCCGACTCGCCTTTGCTTTAGTTATCTGTGTCCTGTTGAATATTTGTACATAAAAGAGCTCTGTCACACTTCAAATGGTTTACTGGTATTCAATCTTTTCTGACTCCCTTTGCTTGATAGTTCTCTGTCTCTGGTTTAAAATTTGTACATAAGAGAGCTATCTCAAATATAAAATGGCTTGCTCATCAGTAACTCATTTAGTAAGCTGTCCAGTTTTGCATTTCAACTTTACTGCTGCTTAGGGAAAAATGTCAAAGGAGGCGAGAACAGCTTTGAACTCCGACTGATCTAATTGCTTAGTTTTTCTCTCAGAGGCTTCACCCCAATGAAAGGAGGTCTGATTCATGTTAGTAGAAAGTACTTTTATGTTGTCTTGTGAAACACAAATAGAGTATAATGTGTGTGTGGTGGACAGAACCATGGGAAAACATTTCTTCCATACAATGTATCTCTCCAGATTAAAGGACACCTTATGTTATGCAGGCTTCATAAAATTGATGGCAAAGGGGCGTGTGTAATCTGATACATTTATTTGCTATCCTGAAGTAATTTGTAGTGTACACACAGATTTTCAGAAACAGCACAATGCAATGAAGTATGTGTGTAGATGCCTGTCTGCACTATTCAGGAGAACTTTGAATAAGATGTGCAATATTCCTAAATGCCACACAACACAGCCCTGTGAAGTGATTTGCACAAAGTTAGAATGGAAATTATGAAGGAAAATTTAACATTCTGTACACCTGACACTGTAAATAGAAGTTTAGTCCTGTGCTTACTGCCTGACATTACAAGTTGAGTAGGTACAACTGGAATGGGATGTTACACTCCTCATTTTACTGAAGGTTGTAACCCTCCAGAGTGTTTTTTTCCTGCAAATTACACAATTTCTTTCTTAGGTTTTGGAGAAGGTTGTGCATTAGGCCCGGCAAGCCAGCACGTAAAAATCTACTGCCAATCATTAGCGGACCGGAGTTCCGCTGTGGCGACCCCTAACCGGGAAAAGCCGAAAGACAAACAAACAAACCATAAGTAGTAATGTGACATTATGAAGAACTCAGTTTTGCTGAATAGTGTTTCTTTTGCACATTAACAAATCAGTAGATGAACGGAATAACAGTTGAAAAATGCACAAAGATGAGACTGCCTCAAAGAAAAATTACTGCTGTTAGGGCAAGAAATAAAGACTTGCTTAATAGTTTGCTACTGAATTTGAGAACAGCATTGTAAGTTCAAAGAATACATTAGTTACATGAATAATGAAAGTGATCTAGAATTTCTTAAAATATTCAGTACCCAGTCCTCTCCCAACCCCTAACAAAAAAAAAATCATTGCATTGCACAGACTGTTGAATTGAGTTAATTTTCAGTACATTCTTTTAATGTGCCAGTATCAGGGAGTCTGTTTTGCAAATTAGTATTTTGCTGTAATTTAACAAATCTGTAGATGACTAGAATGACAGAAATTACAGAAAAAAACATGCCACAAGACAGCTGTTCCCTCAGAAAAAAAGAAATAGTCACACAAACCCAAGTTACAGTAATACTGTGCTGTAGATATAGTAAAGGGTACATCAATTGTCACTAGTATTAAAACAAACCAAAATAATCAAGCAGTTTCTGCAATTTGCACCCAGAAAAAATAATTAAACTATTTAAATAAATAAATAAATACTCCTACTGCAACCGGGGGGGGGGGGGTTTATATTGGAAGTCCCTTCCTTTCCATTATGAGCTGTCAGATGCACTTGATTCCGCAAGAGTCTCTCAGTGTAGTGACAGTTTTAACACCTCTGCAATAGTGTGGAGGGAAGGACCTGTCAATTCATCTTGGACTACAAAAGAAAACCCTGAAAAAAAGCCTGCAATTGAGCTAATTTTCCGGCTGTAGCTGTATAATTCTAAGTATAGTACAAAACAAGATCTGAGCCAGATGTATATGAAGGTGATTAGAGACAAAAAAGAAGCAGTCCTTTTACAGAAGTTATAGAAGATGACAGTGACTTACACAAATCTCATTATGTCAATGGCATGAGAATTCAGTTACTTCCTTATGTATGGCATGAGTCATATAAAGCAGCCTTGAAATGCATTGTGGGAAAGAGAAAGGGTTGAGGAAGAATAAGATCACGTTGATATATCAAGCTCAATTGGTAGCCATGTTGTGGAAAACGGGCTAAAATTACCAAATAAATAACGTAGAGGGATTTTGATGTGTTAAAATAGGTCGGGAAACAAAGAGAGTGAAAAAAAGATTTTCTTGAGTTCTAAGGTGGAGTTTTCCTTTAAAGCACTGGGTTCCTAATCCAATGATTACGTGGGAAGCAGGAAACAAAGGCAGCTTTCAGTTTTATACTTTTTGGATGAACAGGAGAGTTACTGACAGCTACCAGAACTTTACCTTTCTGTACTCACATTTTTCTATCAAAATCTTTCAACTACTAAACACAGATCGATGCACTCATCTATTCTTTCTCTTTTTGTACTGTGCATGTAAAGTTCTGTTTTAAAGTGAAGTGGATTTGTTAGTCTACCTATTAAAAGTACAGAAATTAGAACTATTCATATTATTTCCCAGCATCAGTACAATTTTCATTGTTTTGATCTGATGTCTTTTTCATCTGTTTCTCAACTGATGGGTCTCAGATCCGACATTGGATCAATCCTCAGTCACTCTAACCACTTCCAAAATGCCAAACAGAAAACCTGTATTCATATATGACCACTTGTACTGTATACGTAAAAAAGATTGCAATAATGCCTTGTATAGGCATTTAAATAGTAGCCCGGATTGTACAGGTTTTCTGTTTGGCATTTTGGAAGTGGTTAAGCAGAACCCCAGGGGAGGTGACATTAAGGCACAAGTCTCAGAAAAGGAAATTAAGTGGCAAATTAGGTTAAATGCAGCGGCATCTCCAGGCCTGAATGATTGCATACCTACCAAGCCCCTCATAAGAGATTAGCCTTTATGTATTATATTTCATGTGTCATGCAAAAAATGTCTTTTTACATACAAGTAGTATATTTAATAAGTATAAAATATATTAATGTTATGTAATTAATTTTATAAGTAGTAAGATGTTGTGCACATATATGCAATAAAAGTGTTACACCAACATCATATCTATCAAGTAATATGAAGGTTCCAAATAGATGTATGAATTTTGAACAAGGGTTTTTATCAAATTTTTATTAAGCACTGTATAGGTAGTAGTTTTTAATATATACAACTAGGCATGTGTGAATAAATGATGTAATGCTGGATATTTTAACATAGAAATTTATATAGGTTAGTGTAATTTATAACAACATATTTATATAAGGATAGAATATGTTTAAGGAAGTGATGCAAGTATTTGATAAAATAACTGTGACTTTAAGTTAACAATAACTTTTAATTGATTAATTGGGATTTTTGGCGGTTTTTCTGGTATAAATAGAAGTGTTTTAAGCTTATCAAGTGTTCTGATGAAGTCTACGAGTGCGTAGATGAAAGCGCTTAACCTGCTGTTTTTTATGTGATATAATAAAAGAAAATTGGATCGTGACTGCTTCACTAGAACTTTATCGTGGTTTTCTGGAGACTGTTACTGTTGTGAGTTCTAGTGTTTCTCTGTTAGACTTCAGGATCTGTAGCTTGAGCTCCTCCCCTTACCCACAATCCCTCTCTAAGATACCTCAGCTCTCATTTACTGCTTTAGTGATAAGATGTGGTCACCGGTAGCTTGAGTGTGGGATAATGAAATGTACTATTCTTACTCAGTGCTATACCTTTTTTGTCCCTCTTCCGCCTCTGCTAGAAAAAAGTTTAGTCTTATACATATATATATATATATATATATATATATATATATATATATATATATATGTATAGTGTTAGACATTTTAGTAGCTGTTTAAATAAAAATAGTTTTTTGCTGTGGGTTCTTCTGCCCTTACAGGCCTTTCTTGTTTCCTTTTGGTATTTTCTCCATCATATCCTTTACCCCAGGGTATTCTTGTTACCATTGCTGGTACTTTCCTTGTTTGGCATGTTTCCTCCAACAGGTATCTATTTTTTGATATGCAAAACAGTGTAAGAAACGTCACTGTGTGGAAGATTTTCAATTATCTTATATATCTAGTTAATCAGTGTATATTAATCAGATCAGATAATGGTAGCAGAAGTTGTGAACTTAAACACGTCCTAAGTCAAAAAATAATAAAAATATATAATTTTAAATATTGTACAGAATTATTAAGTATTTGAAAGTAATCCAAGCAGGGTAGGCAGTCTGGATTACTTTCAAATACTTAATAATTCTGTACAATATTTCAAATTATATATATTTATTATTTTTTTGACTAATGATGAGTTTTAGTTCACTACTTCGACTACCATTATCTGATCTGATTAATATACAGTGATTAACTAGATATATATGCATTGAAAATCTTCCACACATACACTGTTTTGTTTTTGGACCCACTAAATTTGTTTAGTGTGTTGGTTGAGACTTCAGGGATACCACGGTGATTACTTATTTTTTTGATATGCTTGATAAACCTACTGGATTTAAGAAGTGCGCCTCTTGCGGGAACAAAATCCCTAATTCCGACAGCCACTCTATGTGTCTATTGCCTTGGCCCAGCTCACCTCAACACAGTGTGCGACATTTGTGCTAGTTTTAATAACTGAGCCCTGGTTGAGAGAAAGAACAAACTGATAATGAAGGGACTTCTTCCTTCTACTTCAGGAGCCCCATCCTACTCCAAGAAATCTTTGGGAGAGGCTCAGGACAAACTGAAGGATTTGAGGAAGCAATTCTCTGACCATTCTCCTCCTGTGACTTCTTCTGACTCTACTTCTCCTAAGAAGATCCTTAAGATGTCAGATTTGTCCACCTCCACAGGTCTGACTCTGACAAAATGAAGACTTCGGATTTGTCCTCCTATTTGTATCTGACATGATCTAATCCAAAGTCACTTCAAGTTCTCGCTAGGTTCTCTCTAGAATCAGTAAAATTGAAGCTTCACTCTCCTTTTCTGTGTGACACTCCTTGAAGAGTTTTCCAACCAACTTTCACTTCATCCTCCCTCAGTTCATCTAGTAGCTTATCTGAAGGGGATGTGGATAGGATGATAAGAAAGTTTCTCAGGACCTAGATATAGCTGGGTGTTATTCTGTCTCCATGAGTCTTCCTACTACACAGCCCCAACCTCTGACTCCTACTGCAATTCGTCCAATGGTTTTGAAGATTTTGGACTCAAGACTTCTGAGCTATGTTTGTGTCAGATCAGAAGCCTTGGCCCTGTTCAACTTAGGCATTTTGTTTGATCCAGATAGTTATGACCCTAGTCAGAGCTATAGTGTTGGTGCCAGATCCAGGGGGAAGGGTTTTCAGATCACTCCTTGAGGACGTCTCATTTGATGTAATACTCAGAAAATTTCTGAAACTGAGACTGAAAGGTGACTGGTCTTCTGAACCCCCTTCCTAAGAGGAGTCAGTGTTTCTTGAAGCTTTCAGAAATGTCTCAGCTACAACTTGGGTAGTTCTCCTGGCAAATGAGATGGTAGACCTTATCTCCTGCCCTAGCCTGGAAGAATCCAGATGTCATATAACCCATTTCCAAATGCCCTAACAAGTACCTTCTAGCACCTAAGGACAGGCCTCATTGGAGCAAGGGTCCACAGTGGATGTTGTGGTGGTTGCAGTAGCCACAAGGAAAGAGCACATCAAACAGAAATTCCATTCCCTAATAGGGAATCTAGGGTGTTGGACAAATGTGAAAAGCATACCTATGCTTCAACAACCTTTGCCCTCAGGTCTCTGAATTATCTGACACATGTGATGAGATTTCAGAGGAAAATGATCAAACAGTTTTCCAATACCATCTTCAGGTCCATGTTTGCAGAGGACAAAAAGACAGTTTCTTCACAATTGGCCACCCTTCAGTCCCTATCCAATGCTTCAATGAGGTTGATTTCTCATGCCTCAGAGGGAACAGCTAGAGTGGCAGGTTCAGGTATAACCATCAGGAGGTACATCTGGATGCACATTTTTTTATTTTGTGGAACCCTTCAAGTCTTCTTTCATCAATGCCCCTTTTGATGGAGCCACATTGTTTGCCTCCAAAGTTAAGGGAACTCTCCAGCAATGAACCGGATGTGATGACTTTGTCTGCCATTGGAATATGTTTTTCTACCCTCAAAGTACCTTTTCCTGAAACCAGAGGAGTGACAGAAAATTGTGGTTCAGAAAATCACAAGATTCTCCTCAGGACTCCTATGAAAATAGATCCCCTCATGGCAGAGGGGGGAACTGTAATGGATGAAGCCATCCCCATGGCAGAGGTTTTCCACAACATCAAGGCTTCAGAAGAGCCTTCTCTGAGAAGCTTTTTCAGCATCCATGAAGGGTTACTTGACTTCTGCACTCTGGAGGCTGTTGAGGGGGTGCATATCTGTACACCCAGAAGTCTGGATAGCCATTACCAAAGGCATTTTGGTGCAGAATATAATATCCAGGAGTTACTACGTACCACTTTTCCTTCTTCTCCCAAAATGCAACATATAATCCCCGACATTCCATCAAGTCAAAGGAAAGCAGCAGCCATAGAAATAGAAACGCTGCTGGGCTAAACAGTCAACCAGCTGGTTCCCCCAGGTCAACAAAAATCCAGAACTTTCTCAAGATTCTTTTTAGTGCCAAAAAGACAGGGGACCTCGGACAAATTTTGGATCTCAGCAATCTAAATCACTATGTAAAGCATTCAAAGTTCTGGATGGTCCTGGTTCAGTCCATCCTAGCACTGCTAAGGAAGGATGATCGAATGTGCACCACAGATCTCCAAGATGTGTACCACCATATCAAGATACAGAGGCACTCCAGGAGATATCTATGCTTCCAGCTGGTAGTCAGTTACTTCCAGTTCAGAGCCCTGCCCTTTGGTCTCACCACAGCACCCAGGGCATTTACCAAATGCATGGCAGTAGCTGCAGCTCACCAGAGACTGCACAGATTCTGGGTATTTCCTTATCTAGACGACTGGCTCTTATCTGCTTGCAGCAGGCCTCTACTCATTCAAGCCAGGGACTACTTGTTCCACCTATGTCTCTAACCAGGTATTAATATAAACTACAACAAATCACAGCTCTCCCCGATGCAATTCCTGCAGTTCATTGGTGTCCATCTAGATACCCGATCACAGACAGCAACTCTACCACAGACAAGAGTGGACAAACAAGTATTAAACATTCTTTCTCTTCAGTCAACCCCTGCCAAATTATTTTACAACTACTGGCAGCATTGATAGCACTAGTATCTTTGGCCTGCTTTCAAAAGAGAGTGTACACAGGAGAAAGCCAAGTTAAATACAAAAAAGGCAGCTCCAAAGATATTCGAAGAGAAACGCATGCAAAGGCATCCAGATATGGAAAATTTCACAATGCAAAAAATAAGATCACAAAGAGGGAATGCAGAACAGAATATTAGTAAAGTAAAAGTTAAATAAGTAGATGCTGAAGTTATGGAATACCGCAAGGTGAAGGATTCAGTGTGGAAAGTCTAACACAGGTTATGTCACAGCATGATGGAACAACAAGGCCCCCAAGTAAGAAGAAGCAGGTGACATCTGAAGCAGAAATATGGACATGAGAAAGTAAAAGAGATATAATATGGTACAATATTTATGCAAAAAAGAATGCAAAACTAATCAATACAAAAACAGCAGCTCCAAAGGTATTTGAAGAGAAATAGAGGCAAAGGCATCTGGATAGGGAAAACTTTACAGTACAAAAATAAGAAAGCAGAGGAAAAGTAGAAAACAGGATTAGTAATGGAGAAGTTAAAGAAATAGAAATTGAGGTTATACATTACATACAAATTGAAGGATTTATTGTAGAAAGTCTAACTCAGATAACATCACAGCAGGAAAGTTTATAGGTTCATAGGTGTTTACTAGGTTAATGACCACACGGGCCCATTTTAAGCCTAGCCATGCATCTTAAATCTCTGACAAATTCTGGTACCCTTGATAAGTGTAAGCACGGGGTTGGGAGATGAAACTTTTACAAGCAGGGGCCTGGGAGATGAACCATTTACAGGTTGCCTGTGTCCATTAGAGACATAGGTGCCAAGCCAGAGATGAATTTCCTGTTCCCCATCCAATTGTCCAAGTTACACTTGAATTCACTTAGGCAGGAACTCAGCTTCACATGAATGTGGAGCCTGTTTCAGAGATGGGGTAGTTTCTGGGATACATACCTGTCTCCCCAGCAGGTCCTATTTATATCACAGGCAAGGTTTAAGTCTTTAGAATGGGTATTTCTGGTGCTGTTTGTTTATTATGATATACAGGAGGTCCATCAAAATGGGGTCTGACAATGTACTATATACCAGGCATAGATCTCCCTTCAACAGCCTGTAGGAGACAGAATACAAGGACAGGGCCTTGGGGTGGTCTGTATAGGACATTTTACTTATGTTCTGTATTCTTTTAGTGAGGAAGCTCTGTGGACATTCCATTTTTCGGATATGCTTGGTTAGGTACAAACCAAAGGAGGCATTGTACTCAGTGATAGGTCTGATAAATGCCAAATACAGAGCAAAAATGACTTCCTTGTTCCTAAATGACATACCTTTGTTTATAAGTTGTGCAACATAGGATTATTTACTCACCACTGTAGACAAGTGGTGGTCAAAGGCTAGATTACAGTGTATGTCTGCCCCCAAGTCCCAGACTACTGGGTCAACTCTAAGGGGTGTGTTGTCATTGTGATAGTTACCGGGGGGGGGGGTGACTTCCCAAAGGATACTGTTATGCGCTTCTTGGCATTTAGTTTTAGTCCATGGCTCTGACACCAGTTGTTTGTCTGTGTCAGCCCTTCCTGGAGAACATTTGTGTCAGTGCGGGATTCAATAACAACTCCTAATTTGCAATCATCTTCAAATTTAATCAGCCAGAAACCATTAACATTGGCCTTGACTTCAGAGAAGTAAATGCCAAAAAGAAGTGGTCCAAGGACTGATCCCTGAGGGACTCCACTTGTGACTGGCCTTTTTATAGAGGTGCACTCCCCAATTTTAACTTCCTGGATCCTGTCTGTGAGTTATTTGGCTATTTACCAGGTGACAGACAGGTGTGTACCTAACCTCCTGAATTTATCAACAATGTCCGAGAGGGGTATTGTGTCAAATGCCTTGGTCAGGTCAAGGAAAGCAGTGTGAACCATTTTGTCCTCACCATTGCTTTAGTGACGTTCCCAAAGAAGTCCACCAGGTTGAGTGGGCATAACCTGCCCTTGATGAAACCAAATTGGGTTGGGTCCAGTGTCTTGAGGTTTGCTATATCATTACTGATCATTTCTATGTTAATTCTTTTCAAGGTTTTGCATATAAGGCAAGTGAGACTTATGGGTATGTAGTTTCCAGGGTCTGTAGATGGCCCACTTTGGTGCAGAGGGATGACTGTTGCTGTTCTCCATTCATGAAGCTTGTTTGGAGGCTACAGTTTAAACAGCAATTCCAGTGGGCCTGATAGGTCATGATTTATGCTATTTAGAAGCATCTTGGGATATTGTCTGGGCTATTGATGCACTCACTGTTCTTGGCCTTAGGGAGAGCATTAATGACCTGTTACCTAGTGATAACAGGGGAGATATATATTTGATGGTATTTCCTGAGGGAAGGTTGAGGGGGGAGAGAGGAGTAAAGTTGGAGCTGAATTTGTCATCAGCTAGGTTTGCTATATCATCTAGCTCAGTATAGGTGGCTCCATTTACAACGAGCTTTGCACACAATTGTATATTGCCTTTGAGGTTGCAGGAATAGCTAAAGAATGCCTTGTGGTTGTCCTTCACCTGGGAGGCTAAATTTACCTCAAATTTGGCTTTGGTAGACTTTATTTGTCTTCTGAGTTATTTGTTTAGTTTAATGAGAGTGCTTTTATCCTGCTGGGTGATGCACTTCTTAATTTTTGCCATGATTTTCTTCCTTCTATTATACAGCCTTCTGATTTTGTGATTCCACCAGCGGGGTTTGTTTTTTGAGTTAGTTCTGTACGTCTTCCTGGTGGGTAGAGCTGCATCTACACAGCTATTAATATATATATATGTATAGGGTTTCTTTTAACAGTTTTACGTAAGCAGTGTTCTCAGGGTTTATGGGTCTTGAAATTTTGCCAGGCTATCACTTAATAGTAGGAAGTTAGCCTTAGAGTATTTCCTGAATATTGCAGGGTTAGTTGGGGATCCAGGTTTTATTTTTACTTCAAAGGAGACTATTTTGTGGTCTGACCTTACCAGGGTAAACATTACACCAGGGGATGTGCAGCACTCTTCCTATGTTAGTGAGGACCAGATCCAGTATGGTTGCACCTATGGTTGGTGTAGTAACAATCTGGTCCAGAGAGTTTATGTTTACAAAACTCAGGAATCTCTGTTCCTGTATGTTTGGTTTCATATAGAATTCCCAGTTAATAGTGGGGTAATTAAAATCACCCATGAATATGCTAGTGCATTGGATGACGAGTGTTTCCAGTATGTTTAAATACATGGTATGGGTTTCGTGGGTCATAGAGAGAGAACTATAGCTTGCAAGGAAGTGGTATTGGATTTTGCCTGTCATGATTTGAACATGAAGTAGCACAAGTGCATTGTCCTGTTTGACCAGCCTTGAGGTATATTTATTTTTGATGTAAACTGAGACACCTCCACTTTTAGTCCCTGGCTGTGTAGTAGCTGGTCTAAATGCGTGGAAGGCATTATAACCTTGCATTCTTGGTGTACTGTCCATGGCTCTGAACCATTTCTCAGTGACCACACGGAAGTTAGCATTCTGTAGTATGAAGAGAGCTTCTAGGGAATGGAGTTTTTTGTTTGGACTCCAAGCATTGATCAGTAATACCATTATTTTTTCTTAGTTTTGATTTGCTATGTTAGAAGTAATTTCAGTTTAGCATTGCCTAAAAAAGGCATTATATGGGAAGACAATGTTTTAACTAATATTCAAAAGCCTAGAGGGGGAGAGGTGCAGACCATCTCTGGCAAAGCAACGTGACTTGTTGACCATCTCCTTCCATGCTGACAAATACTGGACACCCCTAGCATGACACCAGAAACTAAACTAACTATTAAAATCATTCATTTTTTGTTCTTATTGTGGCATCATCCTTGGAGAAGGTAAAATGCTGCTCAATGTTAGGCTCATACCAGCTGGGGACACATATTCTGAGAGCTCTATAATGCATCTCTTCATATAGTTTAGGGAGGTACATCTCAGGTCATTTACACCTAAATGGACTATGACTGAGTCATACTGGTATTGTGGTCCAGTGACACGAGTGCATGTGTAACGTGGCAGATCCTATCCCCTGATAAGCAACTGATCATGACTTTCTCTTTACTTAGCCTAGTGAAAGGGACATCAGTGTGTCTCACAATGTAATCTCCAATGACCAGCATGTTGGATTGTGTGGTGGCTTGCCTTATGTATGGGATTAGAAGTAGGTTCATAGATCAGTACTAGACTAACTGCCCTTTTGGGCGATTTGAAGCCTAGCCAGTTACCCCATGTGAGAATCGAACCCTGCACCTTGTGTCTTTAAGGTAAACACCTTAATCATTATGTCATCCTCCCACCCCTAGTTACATTTAAGTGCCTCAGCATATATAGGTCTATATGTCTGCTTTGAATTGTATGTGATGGGTGCAACGTGTGTACTACTGACAACCTTATTAACATTAGGAATACTTTTATGAGAGAGCTTTGCTTCCAGTGACATTGTGTAAATACATCTCTCGCATACCATATCAGTTTGTTTGAGAATTAACTGGTTGTCAGTAAACATGAAGCAATTACTACATTGCCTCAGGATGCCCATATCCACCAAGCTAGTAATGAAGATAGTGAGAAAGTTCATATCCATGGCAACAGACCCTTTTTATTGATTAGACAATTGGAATAAGAATATAAAGCAATGCCAGGAGTATGCAGTTTGCAACTCTGGGGGACAGTGATTTTCACGGTAAACTAGTTGTCCTGTGTGCAACTAGATATTGGTGAAATTTCAATCTCGCTTTTACAGGAAAAATGTCACGCAAGGTGTCTGCATCTGTACAGGGCACTGCCAAACACTTGACGGGAAACTAACAAGAAGACCCTGAAAATTGAAGGATGAAGTATTTAGACAGATATTCTGAAGTTAGAAACAAATCAAGCAGTACTTAATGAAAATAAAGCATTTAGAAACAAATCAAGCAGTACTTAATGAAAACAAAGCATTTAGAAATAAATCAAACAGTACTTAATGAAAAGAAAAAATTAACTTGTCAAGAATGATGAAAAGAGGGGAGCTGTGTGAATGGCTACTGCCAGGGTACTACTAGTGCTGGTCTCACCACAGCTTAACTCTGCTGGAATACAGTGCTCCTTTGCTTCTTCTGTCACCAGAAGCAAAACATTAGCACCAATCCCAAGATGAGAAGCTGGCCACATCCCGTTTGGTGATCCACAGTCTTGTCCCAAATGATGCAAGGGTCTGTAGGCTTGCTGTAGCCTTTTTCTGGAAGATGCTGTAAAAGGTTAAATATATGTGTGTTAGCAGGTTAGTGTACGTGATTGTAAAAGTATCCTGAAGTCATGGAAAAGTACTGGGAAGAAACTTCTTGAAGTTTCTATTACCTTAGCTTGAGGCAATGTTTCTTGTTAGCCACCTAGTAAAATGGAAACTTATTCCTTATTAGAACAAAATATAGATAACTAATTTAAAATTTATCTTCTACTGACTTGGCATTTTCCTATTTGATATAGTATAGTGTTCTGATAGATGAAATGTACTGTCTTGTTATATTTCTATTGGATGCTAACAGTGGTTTTATAGATAAAATTTATTACTATGATAAGATTTTCTATACATTGTGTGAGAAATCCTTTGTTTGGGGAGACATGACTTTCTGAGTACTCTCTCCCGTATGTATGTTTTTGTATTTTAATAAAAAAGCTGTACTTTGAACTACCAAGGAACTGTAGTGTTTATTTAACAAGTTTACCGTAACAGCTGGTGCCATGAGAGTCCGATTTTTCAGACTTTTGGGAGCTGCTTCTGCAGAAAAAGCACGTTATTGGACCTTCTGACAGTTTTCTGTCAGGTGCATTTTTCTGAAGAATCAGATCACAACCACACCTTTTTTTCCCTTTGTTTTATCTCTTGGCAGATTTGCAGACGGTCAAAGGTAAGTGTTATTTTTCTGCATGATTGTGGGTTTAATATGTGTGTGGAATATTTTTACACTGTATTTACTACACTGTAATTTTTTTTTTACAATGGAAGTGAATGTGGGATCTTTACAAAAAAAATTGAGCATGGGACGCCTGCCAGGCATATGTATTTTAAATGTTCTAAAGTAGCTGTTTGTATTTAGATAAATGGCATGAACTGACAAAAATGATGGCAACTGACCTTTCCCCCTGCAGGAACCTTTGATAGAGATATTTTATTAAATTTGCAAAAACAACTTAAAGAAAAGGGTAACAAAGTCCCTGCTAGCTGCTGGTCAGCTTTTAATTCCAGGCAAATAAAATCTAAAGATAGGGAAAATAACCTTTTGCCCATAGCCTAAAACATACTACAGCAAAGCTAAAATCTCAGTTACAATCTGCAGATAAGACAGTCACTCGTCTTCAGTGTACAGACTGTAAGGGACAAGAGGATTCTGGACCTTATCCTCTTAGAAAACTTCAGAAAATGCAACTTAATCAGGATGAGTCATTGGAGGATGACTGTATTTAGTTTAGTAGTTCCTACTGCACCACCTTCACCATATCATGAACCTTCTCCAAAACCAGATTCCACTGTCTAGTTTCCTTCCTCACCACCCTCTCAGGGAACCACTTCTTCTGCAGCTGCCTCCTCAGCTGCCCAGACACTCATCTCTTCGAGCACCACTCCTAAGACATTATCAGATTATTTCCTCCCTTCTGTTACCACCCCCTTGTCAAATCATACCCATTCCAAAGAAACTAAAGAGACTACAGCTGCCTCCAGCTCTGGTGACAAGCAGTCAGGTGATGCATATTCTTCCCTAATGTATGTCAGTTTTCCCAAACTGCATAAACAAAAAAATGTATTTCCTTTCTCTAGACAAAATAAGTTGCAGCCTCATAATTTTGTTACCCAATTTCCTATAATTATAGATGGGGACAGTTATGCTGGCCCTGACAAATTCAATACAGATAGAGATGATGATAATTTCTCCTCAGAGGAGAAAAATGGTTTTGTGATAAATTCTCCAGCTATCCATCTACACCCTCTGCGACAAGTTCCTAATCCTGCACATGGCAGAGATGACGCAGCACCTCCTGTTATAAACATAGTACATACCTGGTCTGCTGTATATTTTCAGGCCATAGTAGACTCTTTTCCCCTATCCATACTAACCCAACAAAATTTGCCAGGATTCTTATAGGCCACGTTCAATTGCAAAATCCTACATTAGAGGAACTCAGGGCTGTTTTGAAAACTGGTCTCCTGCTAGACTTATTTAAATGTATTTGGGACCATGCACAAATACCTGATCCTGTTCCCCAACATACAGAAAAGAGGGTTTTAAGAATGCCAGACAGTGCTTCTCCATGCCATAATGACTGCATGTCCCCCAGTCCCTAACTGGTCTTGTATAAAGGTGGTCACACAATGAAAAGATGAATGCGTAGACTCTTACACCATATGACTGAGTTACCCTGAGCCCACTGAAGGGCCGTCAGCGAGTGGTCTCTCAGCCACCTTTACAGATGGGCTGCTTCCCCCTATTCATGACCAGTTGAAAAGGTCTGCTTGAATTGGCCAAGCTAAGGGCTCCATGAGCTTGTTAATCAAGTTCAGTATTTAGCTGATATCCTTCTCAGGGAAAAAAGGAGTGACAGAAACAATTAGTTAATGCACAGCTCCAAATGTTGAATGCTTTCCCCCATTCTAGGAAGCAGAACTAGAGGGAAAAAGAGGGGGGATTGAAATAGACCCAGATTTCTTCAAACACAGGCAGCATTCCCTCTACAATTCCCTAATGGCCAGGCTTATAATGCTTGAAATCAGACCCCTAAGGGCCCTAACTCTAAACTTTGTTTTAACTGTGGGCAAAGTGGCCATTGGAGAGATGATTGTCCTTTTCTGCAGCCAGTAGCACAAACACCATAAGGTACTAATTCTTTTGAAACTCCCTCTCCTGGTCTGCAGAGTACCAGACAGCAATGGCAACTTCCTACATGGACTACCCCATGGCAACCACCAGCCTGGCAGCAAACTGCCTAGAGTAGGCATGAACAGGGATTGCAGCTATTTCCATTGGTACCTGTTAAGCAAAAATGCCATTTTGTCAATATCAAAGTCCAAGATGCTGATGTCCCATTTTTAATAGACACTGGGGCTACTAGAGCCATGCTAAATGCATCAGCTGCCCAAAATCTTCCTTTGTCCAGCACATTGATACGTGAGGTAGGAGTCTCAGGAGTCCCTTTAGACTACCACGAGATGGTTTCAGTTCCCATCATTAAATTCAGTTCCTAAAAAGTTATGGACAACACAGGAAAATGAAGTTGGTCCAACTGAAATCACATTAAAACCAAATGAACCCTTACCTATGGTGGCACAATATCCACTTTCTGTGGAGGGAGAAGCTGGAATTGAGCCTGTCATTTCAACATTGTTACAGCAGGGTATCATCGTGCCTACTAGAAGTCCTTATAACACACCTATCTTGCCTGTAAAGAAGCCAGGCAGACCGTGTGTTTTTCTATTTTAATAAAAAAGTTGTATTTTGAACTACCAAGGGACTAAAGTGTTTATTTAACAAGTTTACCTTAACAATGCCTTGAATAGCAACCAGACCAATCAGGAACATAAAGCACAGACACTCACTGCCCAACCAAAAGCAGTCAGGAATCAATGCACTGTGCTCCTTCTCTCTCCAGGAGCAGAATGTAAGCACAGATTCCAAGCTGTTACCTTTGAATCAGTTATTAGGCTTTCTAATGATCAGCAGTCTCCAGGAAATAATGTCTCATGTGCTCCTTCTTTCACCAAGAGAAAACAGAGGCACTAATCCCAAGATGACTACATTGAGGCAGAATGTGTGCTCTCCAATAATTGATGGTCTTGCAATAGATGTTGCAGATTTTAAAGATAAGATGGAAAAAGATGAAAATCAGTGCAGTGTGCACTAAGCAGTTAGATATGAAAGTGGGGTAACTTCAGCTTTAACTGTCCTATTGAAGAACCATTCATTTTAAAAGAGAAGGATAGGTTGAAAGGGGGTGGGCACATTGTATACTGGTTCTATGGAATACAGTGGGATGGCCAATAAATTTAAATAGTTGAAGGGGAGTGATTTCACACAACAATAATTTTGTGCTTATTCACAACAGCCAATGAAAGGTGAGAGGGAAGGAGATATATGGTCAAAATAGCATAAGGGGCAGGCAACTAAAATGACAGTTGAGTTGAAGAACACAACAGCACCAGGGTGGGCAAGTGGGAAAAACATTACTGTGTGGCTCACAAGAGATATGGCTGTGGTCGCTTTCCTAATTTTAATATGCAATTAAAAGCAGAATACAAGTAAAACACAGTGTAAAGAAAACAAATCACAATATACAAAATAGAATAAGGCAATAAAGTAATACAAAATACAAGAAAGCAAAAGCAAAAAAGAAGTTATGTTCTTACCATAACGTTCCATCTGTGTAGTTCATCTTCATTCATTCATTCATTCATTACTGATGGGTGTTGGTTCCGTCCCCGGAACCGAGTCGGCCTTATAACAAGCTCATGCCAGCCAAAAAACTCTCAAGCTAAGCTTTACCCATAGTGCCCCTCTCCCTGTTACCTCAGATCAAGTTTGCCCATGATAAAGAAAGGAGAGGCTTTTTCTGAGCAGAAACCGTAATGCGAGATTTGGACCAAATCCAATCCTCCAAAAGCCCCTTGGAGGGGGAAGGATGATGGGATGTAATAAATGAATGAAGATGAACAAAACAGATGGAATATTATGGTAAGAACATAACTTCTTTATTTGATGTTGTTAATCTTCATTCATTCCTTACTGATGGGACAGAGTCCCTAGCTACTTTAAATCCTGGGAGGCCCTTATGGAAGGATGTTCCTGAATACCATTGAACCAAACTATGCTCTCCCCCTGGAGACCAAATCCAATTTGTAATGAGTGATAAAGGTATGACAGGTAGCACAAGTCACAGCTGTACAGATATCATCCAATGAAGCCTTTGAATGAAAAGCAACAGAAGTTGCCACTGATCTGGTAGAGTGTGCTTTGACCTTGCATGGTAGAAGAATTTTATTATGTCGGTAGACCAAGGAAATACAGTTTCTCAACCACTTAGATAAGGTCACTTTAAGTTTCCTAATTTTGGGCCTGAATAGGAAACAAATAACTGGTCTGTTGTATGTACTGATTTAGTTCTGTCCAGATAAAAACGTAATTGTCTATGTACATCTAGCAAATGAAGACAGTATTCTCCTTTATTTGAGTAGTTACCATATTTCTCCATAAATAAGACCTAACCAGAGAATAAGGCCTAGCATGGTTTTCCAGGGTGGTCCTGATATAAGCCCTACCCCAAAAATAAGCCTCAGTTAAGATAGTCAACAACACACAACGGACATGTTGAATTATAAAATATTAATAATATTATTGACACCTGTTGACTGAGGTTATCGTACTCTGTTCACCATTTTCAGACCATTCAGACACCCAACTTCTTCTCTTTGCAGAAAGTCATAAGATTCTTTCCCCAGGAGTCCTCCATGATTTTTACTGTAACCCTAATCCTCACTCACACTTGACAGTTGAGATCCTTGGCCCATAAGTGCACTTTGATTGGTCAAAGTACAGACAATGCACGTAAAATGTGCACACTTGATAACGAATGGGTGTGGTTGTGTCTTCTTAACCATCGCCATTTTGTGTTGCCACTCCTGTCTCATAAGTCTTCAGTTAACAGCCCCCCTGACAAGATGAGTGCAAAAAAGAAAGAGCTATTCTGTCGAGTACAAGAAAGGAATTGTGGAGGACTCCTGGGGAAAGAATCAAATGGCTTTCTGCAAAGAGAAGTTGGATCTCTGAATGGTCTGAAAATGGTGAGCAGTGTATGATAACCTCAGTCAACAGGCCAACGAGGGAAATGCAAGTGCAAGTGTGGATCAGGTTGGCAACCATTATTTCCTGAGCTGGAAGACATCATCTGTGAATGGATTAGAAAGACCTTCTACATTGCCCACCTGATCATGAAGGGATTCACATCCAGATCTAGTGAAGTCATTGTTCCCCTGTACTCTTCACTTATCAGACCAATGATCGAGTACAATGCCCCATTCGGGATGTATCTCACCCGACATCTGCAGCAATTGGAGAGACCCCAAAAGTTCCTCACCAAAAGGATAAAGGGACTCCAAAATCTGTCATATGCTGCCAGATTGAAGAAACTCCAGCTCTATTCAGTCGCATACCGTCTGCTCAGAGGTGACATGTGCCTGACATACAAGGCCATGTCCAACCCGGAATTAATGGACATGCTCCACCTCAAAAAATCCAAATCCACCAAAACCACTAGAGCAAGCGACTTAAACCTTAGCACGGCTATAAATAGGACGTGCTGGAGGGATAGATTTATCACTCAGAGACTCCCTATGCTGTGGAATAAAATCCCGGTCCATGTGAGGCAGAGCACCTTGCTGACTCTGTTCAAGAGAAATCTAGACCTGTGGATGGGAGATCGTAGGTTTACCCCGGGAATCATATCTGTGTCACTGCTGGACAGAGGCACAACAAACTAATGGGCACAGTATTTTTTCATATAAGGGGTGGCGTAAGCCACAAAAATTTGGGCTAGGCTTATAAATGCCTTAGGGCAGATAGCCTAGTATAAACCTATGAACCTATTACTAACAGGAGAGCAAAGGCTTTGGCTGAGCGCAGGGCTGATATTCAAGCATTTGTCCTTGCAATGGCAACACAGTTAGAAATATCCCCAGAAGAATTCAAGGCATTACATCATTGGCTGAATGGCTTCCTTCAGCAATATGAACTGTCTCTAAGAAGATCGACAACACTGTTCAAGCTGGAATATATTAAAGTTATTAAACGTGCACTTGCATTCAAGTCCTTTGTTGATGGCATCAACTTTTCTAAATACCAGCTCTCCAGCATGATTGCTATGGATGAAATTGCAGTGTTTATGGGCCAAGGAGCTCAAACAACAATTGATCAGAGGGGTGCCTCATCAATCTACATTGCCTCCACTGGTTACAAAAGTGCATGTGTTACCTGTATTTTGGCAAATTGTCTAGATGGAAAGAAAACCCCATCTCTAATCATTAGTAAGGGCAAGAAAGATAAGATTGAATGTGTTTCAGGCATTTACATTCTTGAAACCGAAAAAGCGTGGTGCATACAAGCAGTTATAAGGAAGTGGGTCAATGTAATGCTGCCACTTGTTTTGTGAGGTGGTGAAAGAGGTCTGCTCGTCTGGGATTCAATCAGCACTCACCGCGCTAAAGACATGAAGAACTTCCTTGCACAGAGAAGAATAGATTAGATAATGATTCCCACAGGAATGACTGTCTATCTCCAAACTGTTGATATTGCAAAAAACAAGCCATTCAAGGACCATTTGCACATGGAACTCAATGACTACATTGAAAATAGAATGGAGAGAAATCAGCGTGGAAACTTTGTGACGCCTAGCCTGCAAGAGGTCGTGACTTGGATGAAGAATTCATGGGATAACATCACTGACAGCTGAGTTGCCAATGCACTATGAGCAGGCTACATGGACAAGCAGTGCTCATTTAAGGAGAGCTCTATTGCTAGGCATGACAGATTGGGGCCAATGGGTCTACAGAAATGGAGTTGCAAGAAATTCAGACCAGAATTCGGGGGTTGGAGACTTATGACAATGTTCCAGAAGAAGATATTATTTGAATAACTTTTCCATTATCGGGGCAAAAGAATGGATTGCTTCTGCTTTCAGCTGCCAGCAAGCTCTTGTCAGTTTTTTACTTTATTGTATTAAGGTAACATTTCATTATCAAGGGGTAATTGCAAAGTAAGGCCACTAGTTCCCAGACTCATTTTTATGACTTTCCATCATTCTTTTCTTATGGTCTGGGTAAGGAATAAAGAAAGCATCACCACTCAAAAAGTAACAGTTATTCACCTCTTTTATTCCCCCTCCTCCAATACACATGTATTCAGATTTTTCTGCACTTTCTGTTAAGCATGAAAGATTGCACTGTGAAAGCCAAGGTGTAGATATTCTGAAGCTGAAATGTTTGTTGCACTGTTTATGTAGAATTCTCACACAATTGAAAACGCATTACCTAGAACTATTTCCCAATAACGGAAAAGTACCAAATAAATGTCAATTTGTGTACATAAATAAATGTCGATTTGTGCACGTAGGTTGGTACTAGGCTATTGGTCCTAGGGCCTATACAAGCCTAGCCATAACAATTCCCTGGCTATTTCTTCCCACACTATTTACTTTCCTGGACACCTGTCTAGCAGGGTGACTGACATGATCCCCGGGGTGAATTTCCTTTCTCCCATCCAATCATCAAGGTTCCTTTTGAAGAGGGCCAAGGAGGTGCTCTGCTTGACATATATGGGCAGTCTATTCCAGAGTCTGGGGAGTCTCTGGGTCAGGAACCTATCCCTCCAGCATGTTTTGTTTATTGTGATGACAAGGTTTAGATCCCTGAAGCATGTGGCTCTGAGGGACTGGGATTTCTTTAAGTGTGAAGATCCAAAAACACAGAAGCAACAGCAAATAGCAAAGCAAAAACAAAGCGTCAGTAGGAAAAACCACTTTAATAACGAGCAAAGCTTTCGGAAATAATCCTTTGTCAATACTAAAATGCATGAGTACATTCTCTCTATATATATAGGTCCCAGAATAGTCATATGACCGACAGCCAAAATCACATGACTTGTATTCAAAACATGACAAGCAAAAAATATGACAAGGAGAGAATGATAAATAAAATTAGAACACTGTTAAAGTTAAAAATACACATTCAATACATATACAATATCAACAAAATAGTTAAAATAACTAAAAACAATACATTCAGTAGATGTAATACAAGATATATAAACTATGTCACAACTTAGTTCTACTAAGCTTAATCAGTATTGGTTTAATACTAACCATACTATTAAGACCAGGCGGAAAGTCACTGGCCAGTCTCAAGATCCATCCATATTTTTTAGTTTCAAGGGCATTATTGATATCTCCACCCCTAATGGAAGGTTGGACACAATCTATAGCCCTAAACTTAAATGTATGTTGGTTCCCACAGTCCATAATATGCTTACATAGTGCATTTCTATCTATGCACCTCCTAATATCTGATTTTTAACTTTAACAGTGATGACAAGGTTTAGATCCCTGAAGCATGTGGCTCTGAGGGACTGGGATTTCTTTAAGTGTAGCATATCCAACAGCTCTGGGTTTGACATGGCCTTGTATGTTAAGCAAAGATTGCCTTGGAGTAGACGATATGTGACAAGAGTATAGCTGGAGTTTTTTAAGGTGGTCAGCATACAGCATCTGCTTTAGGCCTGTGATTCTTTTAGTGAGGTATTTCTGTAGCCTTTCCAGTTGTTGCAGATGTTTTGAGAGGTACATACCAAATGGGGCATTGTATTCTATAATGGGTCTAATGAGGGATGAGTACAGTGGGACAATGACCTCCTTTTTTCTGGATGAAAAGCCCTTAGTGATGAGGTGCACCACATAGAAGGATTTCCTGACTGTTGTGGCAATGTGATTATTGAAGGCGAGACCACTGTCCACCTGTGTCCTTAAGTCTGTTATCACACTTTCGGTGTTTAGTGTACTGCCACCTATGTGGTAATTCACGGGTACATGTTTTTTCCCAAAGGGGATAACTATACATTTCTTGGCATTGAACTTGAGCCCATGTCTTTTGCACCAAGCATCTGTTTCTTTAAGGCCCTTTTGTAGAGTATCCACATCATTTGGGGATTCAATAATGGCTCCCAGTTTGCAGTCATCTGCAAACTTTGTTAGCCAGAGTTCCTTAGTGTTGGCCTGTACTTCAGAGAAGTAGATGCCAAACAAGAGAGGTCCCAGGAATGAACCCTGAGGTACTCCACTTGTCACTTGTCTGGAGCTGGATTTGGAGTCAACTACTTTTACAGTGTGGGTTCTGCCAGTAAGCCAGTTGGCAACCTATCGAGCCAGGTAGGGAATAATGCCCAGCTTAGTAAGTTTATCTATGATTCCAGAGTGGGGGGTGGTGTCAAAGGCCTTGGCGAGGTCCAGATAGGCTGTGTGGACTGTCTTACCCTCGTCCATGGCTCTGGAGACTGATTCAAAGAAGTCAATCAGGTTCAGGAGACAAGATTGGCCCTTCACGAACCCAAACTGGGTGCGGTCCAGTTTTTGAAGGTTGCCAGTGTCTTTGTTTATAAGTTCCATGATAATATGATCCATGGCCTTGCAGATCAGACTTGTCAGACTGATGGGATGGTAGTTCCCGGGATCCAAGGTGGATTCCCCCTTGTGGAGTGGGATAACTGTAGCTGTGCGCCACTCAGTGGGCATGAAGCCTGAGGTGAGGGTATGATTAAACATGACATTTAGGTGAGGTGCCAGTTCATTTTGTAGTTCATGTAGTACACAGCCTGGGATGTCATCTGGTCCCATGGATGTTGTATTCTTAGCTTTGGAGTGTGCATTTTTGAATAAATGTCGATTTTTGTACATGAATAAATGTCAGTTTGTGTACAGGAATAAATGTAAATTTTTGTACATGACTAAATGAGTAAATGTAGATTGTTGTATGGGGGGGGGGGTAAAAAAGGCATCCCCTGATAATAAGCTCTAATGTGTATTTCAGCGAGGGAAAAAGTATAAGACCTGGTCTTATTTTCGCGGAAATATGGTACAAGTGGCGGGACATCACCTGGGGTTGGGACCCAGACTCTGATGGGATGCCACGTCATCCTTCAACTCCTGGAGGCTGCCAAATTGTGCAGTGTCCCCATGACCTCATGCCCTCTTAGAGGGACTTCCTTCCGATTGCGGATGACCTCGTGGAACTCCCCTCGGCTGCAGAGGGGTAGATCCACTTCCCATCCAGAGCACCTCCGGGGACTTTGTGATTTTTCAGGGATGCCGTTGGATACCGGGTGGGGTTGGATGCCTTTACCCTGCCTGGCAGGAGTTCTCCAGGCCCCACAGATGCCCACTGCTCGCTCACTTAAAGACTTCCATTGTGTGGGCCTCCACCTGACCTGGCTCACCCAGGCAGGAGTTCTCCGGACCCCACAGCCCTCCGCCAGGAGCTCCCTTGAGGACTTCCGTACCCGAGGGGGGTGTGATCCAGACCTTCTCACCCAGGTGGGAGTGCTCCCTGCCCGGCCGCTTTCCACCTCTTTCCCCCTTCCAGACTTCCATCCCGGAGGGGGCTGCAGTCCAGAATCCCTCACGCAAATGGCAGCTCTCCCAGCCTGGCTGTTTTCCGCCTCTCTCTCCCTTAAGGACTTCCATCAGGAGGGACCCCCTCATGGCTTCCACTTCTACCCAGGCAGGAGAGCTTTTTTCCCAGGTTACATAACTCTTGGAGGCTGCCAAATCATAATGTGTCAACCGTGCCCTCGGAGCCTCAGCCAAACTCTCATCAAGACTTCTGTGTGCCCCTGCTCTCCTGTCCAGAGCACCTTCATGGACTCTGTGATTTTTTGGGGATGCCGTTGGGTACTGGGTGAGGTCAGACGCCTTCAACCTGCATGGCAGGAGCTCTCCAGGCCCTGCAGATGCCCACCACTTGCTCCCTTAAGGACTTCCAATGTGTGGGGTATCGTCTGACCCTGCTCACTCAGGCAGGAGCTCTCTGGACCCCGCAGCCCTCCACCAGGCACTCCCGTGAGGACTTTCATACTGGAGGTGGGGCATGATCGGACCTTTTCACCCAGGTGGGAGCGCTTCCTGCTCGGCCACTTTCTGCCTCTATCCCCCTTCCTGACTTCCATCCCAGAGGGGGCCTCAGTCCGGACCCCCTCAACCACGTGGGAGCTCTCCCAGCCTGGCCGTTTCCCACCTCTCTCTCTCCCCCCTCATGGCTTCCACTTCTACCCAGGCGGGAGAGCTCTTTTCCTGGGTTACATAACTTCTGGAGGCTGCCAAATCATAATGTGTCAACCGTGCCCTCAGAGTCGCTCAGGGGAGCTTCCCACTGATCCTTTTCAGCCTTATGGAACTCTGCTGGGCCATGAGTCCTCAGCCAGATGCTCATTCAGACTTCCATGATGCCGGTTCTCCCCTTTGCCCTCCACCTAGGGCTTTCAAACTCGCACAGGATATGGCCCTAGATCTCGGCATCTCGGCCCAATTCACCTCGCACCTACAACTATCTCCTCAGCATTGTCAAGCACCGACGAATGTGCTTTGCTTCAAGTCTTCTGGCACATGCCCCTTTGCCTCTTGAGTGGTGCCATTCACAGGGCGGCATACCCGCAGTGCCAGGTGAAGGACAAGAGGCTGACCCAGCACCTGCAGACAGTCCCGGGTGTGAGACGACACAGTGACAATATCTCTACACCCCTGGGGGCTGGGAGGATGGGATTACAGACCTGGTTCCCGGGGGCGGCCCTCGGCACAGCTGCTCTGTCGGCTGACTCCCCCAGCTGGACCCAGGTGTGAGATGCCATGCCCGGGTATTGGGAGGATGGGATCCCAGATCTGGCTTCCCCGTATGGACCTCTGCCTTATCCCAGGAAGCACGCACCCACAGCAGGGTTGCCCCTCTGGAGATGGCCCTTAATCCCAAGTATGCAATCCTCAGCCCCCTTTCACACCAGCATGGGTTCCGGCTATCTGTACGGAGGCACCATAGGGGTGGAGTGATGGACACGGCTGGGGAACTCCTGCCGCATGGGAGGCCTCACCGCCAGGATGCACCCAGCCCGTACT